>NC_067400.1:575918100-576218100 GCF_016432865.1 Antechinus flavipes | reverse complement strand
CCAGTGAACTATGAATCTTTATCCTATAGGCTTCAACCAGACACTAAGAGATATCTTTTCATTTAACTGTCAGTTTATTTGTCAAGCGCTCCCTGTAATAAAGATTGCAGCTGTCAGCAAAGAGATAAAGGCAGTTATCTCATAGACTATTATTTAATTTAATTTTTTAAACTAATCTTTCCTTTCCTTCCTATCTCTATCACACTTTCCTGTTGAAAAAGAAAAACAAAATTTTTGTAATCTATTCAAACATTATCAAACAAAACAAATTCCTTTGTTGTCCAGACAATGGTAAATAGCTATACACAAATACATACATACATACATATATGTATGCATGTATAGGTTGCTTTTTAAAAATTCTAGTATGGCTTATTTGAATTTTAAAAAATTTATTTAAAACTTAAATGCAAAATAGAAAAAATTAGTGGGGGTGGGGGGGAACATTGTCATATGCCCAGCAGAATTTCAAGGAAGATTCAAGATATGTAACAATAAATTTCCATTTCAAGAAAGCATATATGATAATAGGAGACATTATATTCATGGCTATTCATTTTTCTTTGTTTCTTTAAAGGTTTTCTTTTGTTCTCTGCTGTGCAATTTTTACTTTCTTCTTTTTTTTCCTTTTTTTATTTCCCCTCTTCCATCTCTGCCAAGCAGGCTATAATTAAGCATGGATATATTTATGTGTATATACATACACATACTTACACCTACATATATACATATGCATGTACACATAAATAGACTGGCATCTAAAACCATGTTAATATGGCTGACGTATAATGTAGATGTCTCTTGATTGACTTAATGATTATTACCTCTACTTTTTTCCTCTAATATTCCATTCCTGAGCATAGTTGTTGTGTTTGTGTATATCTCTTATTTCTTATCTCTAACTCTTCTTAAGTCTTTAACTTGCCTTGCTATTAAATCCCCCTGCTCTGAATCCCTCCTTTATTTTCTCTCCTTATCTTTCCCTCCTTCTTTATCCCATTCCCATTAATCTACATATCTAGTCCCATTCTTTTTGATCTTCAAATGCTTCTATATCTCACCTTATCCCATTTCCCTCCTCCCTTATTTCTTTATAGATTTTAGAGGGTGCTATATCTTTTTTGGTATATTTTCCCTATTTAACCCATTTCCTATGTGAGCAGGTTTTCAGAACTACTAACCCTCCTCATCCATCTAATTACTCTGTGTTGGTTCTTGCTCTCACACTTCATTCATGTGTCATAATTATTATTATTTTTACCTTTTCCTAGATGGTTTTGCTTTTTAGAGTCACATCATATTCAGCTCTGCTTCAGTCTTTCTTTTGGACTACCTAATTACTGTCAGTCTTGGATATGTGGTTGACATTTCCACATGTAAAGCATATTGAGTCTCTTGAAATTAGTTTTTGATGATGACTCTTATATATTAAATTTTCTATTGAGTTCAGCTTTGTCTGAGACAAAATCTTGAAAATCTGAGAATTCACTGAATGTCAATTTTTATTCATTTAATATTTAATTTTGTTGGATATAGTATTTTCAGCTGCAATCCTAGTTCTTTTATTGTCTATCTGTGTTATTCCAGAACTTGCTGTCTTTTGTTGTAACCACTGATAAATCCTGTTCGGTTCTAATTTGGAGCTCCAGGATATTTGAATTGATTTTTAGTTTTGGTTTGGGGAAGGGTGGGGGATTGTTTTGTTTTGGTTTGATTTGGGTTTTTTTGGTTGGTTTCTTGCAAAATTTCTTTTTGTTCTGGGGTTTCAAAATTTAGCTATAATGTTGCTATATATCAGGGGTCCTCAAACTTTTTAAATAGGGGCCCAGTTCACTGTCCCTCAGACTGTTGGAGGGCCGGACTATAGTAAAAACAAAAACTTTGTTTTGTGGGCCTTTAAATAAACTTCATAGCCCTGGGTGAGGGGGATAAACAAAGCTGCTGCATCTGGCCCGCAGGCCCTAGTTTGAGGACCCCTGCTATATATTCTCCTTGTAGGATCTCTTTAAGGTAGGCATTGGTGGATTTTTTCTATTTCTACTTTCCCCTTTTCCTGTCACTTTAGGACAATTTCCTTTGGTTATTTCTTATGTTATTGTGTCAAGGACTTTTTTTTTATTTGGTTGCAGCTTCCAGGTAGTCCAATTATTATTATGTTTTCTCTTCTTGCTCTGTTCTTCAGATCTGTTGTTTTTCTTATAAGATGCTTTACTTTCTCTTTTATTTTTTCATTATATTTTGTTTTGTTATTTCTTGGTTATTTCTTATAGTGAAACTATAAGACTTGCTCTTGTCTGATTCTAATTTTCAAAGAGTCATTTTCGTCTTTTAAGATTCTGGATCTCCTTTTCTTGTTGGCTTACTTTCTTTTCATAAACTTTTGGGTTTTTGATTTTTTTTTCCTTCTTTAGTCTCATTTCATTTTTAAAGTCTTTTTTGAGTTCTTCCGTAAATCTTTCTTGGCAGATATCCATTTAACATTCTCCTTTGGGGTATGAGAAGCTTTTTTTACTTCAGTGTCCTCCTCTGATGATGAACCCTGGTCCTGCCTTTTTCAAAGTAACTTTCTATGGTTCCTTCCTTCCTTCTTTGCCTATTCACTTAAAAAAAAAAAAAAGAACTATAAGCACTTCTAATCCTGGGACATGGGGATAGTGTCTTTGTCTTCCCTTCAGCTTTCCCCTCTGGGCTAGAACCCCAAACCAGTACTTCACCCTTCTGTAAGTTGCGCTCCCCGCAGCTTTTCTGCCCCACTGCTTCTGCACTCACTGGGTATTCTGATTTCTTTTCAACCACAGCTGTGTCTCAGCTGTGCAGTTGGGCATGGCATTCCTGATTTAGAGACTTTCTCTCAGTCATCCCAGTCTCAGATGCCAGACTCCTATGGTTCTGCCTAAGATTGCCTCGAACCCAGCTAGACCCAGGGTTCCCTGCTTGCTCTTTCAGCAGAGCTACCTTAGAGGTATTAACACTTCACACTGATTGCCTTCTCTGGTTATCCTAGGAGAATTCCTATTCTGCCCCATGTCTTGTTATTTATCAGTCTGTATTTGCCTTGAGGTGCAATTTTGTTTTGCCTTTGGAGATAGCTGCCCTTAAAAGTTGTCCCATCTACTTGGAAGAAGGACCAAAGCGAAGCAGGTTTTCACTAATTCTAGTTATAGTATCCCCTTTAACAGCTAAATTTTGGGAATTTGAGGTATTCTAAATTCTTGACAATCTGAGATATTTATTATTCTCCATGTTAGTGATCACAAAGGGAAATTTTTCTTGATAATCAAGAGTTGACTATATTTACAAATGGCTTATCAACTTTGGAGGTTATTCCTGACAAATTTTTGATGGGATCAACTTGCCCTTAGCATACAAATATATTTCTAGTTCATTCACTGTCTTTGCCCAATTACATGTGGTCAGGAACTACAAAGTTATTTAAATAACTTAGGCAAAATGAGATTGGTTGAATTTGTTACCCACAAAGATCAGGTAATATGTTCTAAGCTAAATAAAAATTACTTCTTAGATTATTTGTGCTTTTATTTTCCTCTCACAGGCTCACAGACTTAGAGCTAAAAAGTACCACAAAAGGATCACTAAGTCCCGCCCCCTCATTGTATAGCTGAGGAAGTAACAGTTAACTTTAATATATCATTTTAAGGTTTACAAAGTGCTTTACTCTTATTATCTCATTTGATTCTCACAAAAATTCTAGGAGGTAGGTATTAATAACATCTTTTTTTTGCAGATGAGGAAATTCAGATAGGTTAAATAAGTGACTTGTTCAGTATCATGCAGACAGTAATTGAGAGTAGTGGGATGTAACTCAGGTGTTCTTTCCATTGTATCTTGCCCTTACATTGTACTACTTCTGTTTGCTGAAATAATTACAGGTCAACCATCTAGAACAAAAAGTATAGCTGTGTCAATAACAGAAATACTGCCTTTATTCAAATGTATTCAAATATCCTTTTCAGCTATTTCAGTTTTTTAATCTTTTCTCAGAGTAATACCAATCTTATTACTTCCCCTTCTCCCACGGTGGTACAGCCACATTGGCTTTCTTCTTCCTTACACATGACATTCTATTTCCCAACTGTGCACCTTTGCGTGGATTTCCCTTGTGCACTAGAATGTACTTCTGCTTTGCTGTTATTTCCCAGAATTCTATGTTTCCTTTGGAACTCTGCTCAGGGGACACCTATAGCTTTTACCCATCCCCCAGCTGCTGCTAATATCTTCTCTGTAAAAAATGTATATTGTGTTCAGTGTGTGTGTGTGTGGATCCTTTTTGGTTGATCAAATGTGACCTCATTCATTTCTTCCTGGGATTATCAGGACCCCATTTTTTCGTCACTCTGAGGTCCCAAGCATATCTTTGTGTACCTTCTCTGCACTGTCCTGTACTTTCTTTTGGTCATTTAATATTTAGCATATACCTCCTCCTCTTAGTGTTAAATCTTTTGAACACATGTATCTCATGTCTTTGATTAGGTTTCAGATTCCTTGAGGATTGGATTCTGTACATAGTAGATGCATAAGTTATATTTCATGTTAGTTTATAGCATCCTTAGCACCTTTTCATTTCCCTCTGGTACCCACACATTCGCTACCTTGTATAATATTTTACAAATATACACAATACTTGGCCCAGAAAATGAGCAGACTTGGGTTCCCAAAAATTAGGGCTGTGAAATGAGACGACTCTTTTGTAGTCACTTTCTTGTTGTTTCCAGTAACTCCAGAGTATAGTTTTGTTAATAGTGAGAATTGCTTATATTTAAACAAGATCAAATTCTAATTTACTAAGTTGTCGATGTGGGCAGAAGTAGTCCAGTTAGGCATTGCTGCGACCAAACTGAGTGACTTTTAGCATCACCAAGACTCTGAACTGTTGAACATTACCATAAGTGTCTCTAGGGATTTGGAGGCAGCTATGGGCATGGTCTAGACAAGAGCTTTCTAAATTCTGGTTGAAGTCCTTTTGAAGAAAAACATCTATTCTATGTTTAGAAGAATTTTTTCAGGCAGCTAGGTGGCGCAGTGGATAGAGCACCAGCCCTGAAGTCAGGAGTACCTGAGTTCAAATTTGACCTCAGACACTTAATACTTCCTAGCTGTGTGACCTTGGCAAATCACTTAATCCCAATTACCTAAGCAAAAAAATAAAGTTCTAGAAGTATCTTTTCCTCCATGTCACATTTGTAAGTAATAAAGATTTGGATTTCCCTTTTGAGTTTCTGAAAAACAAGCATGAAATGATGAAGTTGATTAGCTTAAAAGAAAGAACAGCCAATTTGGCCTAGAAATGAAACAGATTGGGCTTCCCAAGGTACTAAGGGCTACAGAAGGACAAGGAAACTACTTTTTTAATCACTTTTTTTTTCTCAGCAGCCCAGTGTACATGTAAGTTTTGGCTTTAGTGGGAATAGAATACCTAAACAAGTTCACATTCTAATTTAATATTCCATTTCTTTTCCTTAGCGCCTGCAGAAACTTCAAAAGGAACGTTTGATGAATGACTTCTCTGTAGCCTTAAACAACTTTCAGGCTGTTCAGAGAAAAGTGTCTGAGAAGGAGAAGGAGACTGTTGCTCGAGCAAGAGCGGGATCCCGCCTCTCTGTAAGTTTGTTTCCAAGAGAAAAGTTTTTCAATTTTCCTACTTTTCCTCCCAGACTTTACCCTTTTGGCTTTTCTTTTTCATGCTCTTAAAAACACATACAATCCTCTGGAAATATCAGGCTGTCTTATGTAAACCTGATTCCTAATGGAAGATTGATGTCCATCTTTCTAAAAAACCTGCTTCACTGATATTTTGTGTTCCTCCTAAGTTTTCAGCCTGGCAGACTGGCTCTTTATAGACAGTTTCTCCGATCATATCCATTTTCTTTGCAGTACCATACAGTCTTCTTTCCTAAGGCTAGACCTGAGTTTAAGTTTCTCTTTGATCGCTTTATATCCAGCTACTCACTCTTACCAGAGCCTTGAACTCTTCCCCAGACCTTGTCATGGCTGAGAAATGTCTCTTCCTTTCTTATTTAAGCAAAAGCTATCAAGTATGTCTCTGGTGTATTTCTGGATACCAGCAGCAATAATCCCTCCTCTTTCATAGGCGGAGGAGAGGCAGAGAGAGGAGCAGCTTGTCTCATTTGACAGGTAAAGTGATTATTTTTCTATTTTGTCACATGTTGGGAAGTAGAATGTAACTGTTTTTTTAATTTTAATTTAGAGCGATGTACAATATAGCAGTTAAGAGTAGATTTAAGATTCTTGCCTTATGATAGGACTAAATTCAAGGAATCTAGAAATTTCCAAAAGGAAACTGCATCTTTGTTGTTAATTACTCTGATGCCCGGGACTCAACAATAAAGATGAGGAATTTGTATGTATTGATTTCTTTACCAGGCATTGGCTCTTTACTTTTTTTTTTAAATCAATGTCATCTCATTTCATCAGCATCATCCATTTAAAAGGGACAGAACTCCTATTCCGAGGAACATTTGGAATAAAATTAAGTAAATGAGTAACAAGTGCTTGATACACAGAAAATGCCCTGTGCTAGATTTTTTAATGTAGCCTATTTAGTGAAAAATAGAATGTGCCTATTCCTTTATCACCTTTGACATCTGAAAATAAACCTATCATGTTCTTTGATTTTGCAACAACTTTTCTCCATTAGTGTTTTAAAAAAATGTCCATTGAAAAATGGGATTGACTATTTGTCCAAAAAGAATGTATAGAAGAACTCAAAAAAGATTTTAAAAATCAAATAGAGAGATTGGGGTGGGGAAAGAAAACCATTCAAGAAAAATAAGATTATGAAAAAAAAACTAACTAGAAAAGACCAGAGTCTTAAAAAAGAAAATGACTCTTTGAAAAATTGAATTGGACAGGAGGAAGCCAATGAAATTATTTGTTACAAAAAGTAAAAAAACAAAATATGAAAAATGAAAAAGTAGACGTGAAAGTGAAACAAGAAAAACAACAGGTCTAGAGAACAGATCAAAAAGAGAAAACTAGAGTAACTGGACCATATAAAAGCTATGATAAAAGCAAAAAAGAACCTTTATACAGTAACACAAGAAATAAGGAAATTGTCCTGAAGTGATAGAATTAGAGGGGAAAGTAGAAATGGAAAAAATTCACCAATCCCCACCTTAAAAAGGTCCTACAAGGAAATCATAGGAACATTATAGTTAAATTTTGAAACCCTCAGAACAAAGAAAATTTTACAAGAAACAAAGGAAAACAAAAGAATTCAGATATCCTGGAGCTACAATTAGAATTGTACTGGATTTATCAGTGACTACAATAAAGGAGCAGGTCCTGGAATAATATATATTGGCAGTAAAAGAACTAAGGTTATAGTTGAATATGCTATATTCAGCAAAATTAATTTTAATATTGAGTGAAAAAAATGGACATTCAATGAACTCTTAAATTTTCAGAATTTTATCTCAAACCTGAATTCAATAGAAAATTTAACATGTAAGGTATAACTAATATAATATCATAATATTATATAACATATAATTATATGATTTCAAGGGACTCGAGGACAGATTGTTTAGGTTTTATCATGGAAACCACATGTATAAGTTTGACATTAGTAATTAGGTGGTCCAAAAAAAAAAAAATTGGGGGCAAAGTTGCGAATTCTTCAATGACTGGTTCAAAGCTATAAACAGACAATTTTCAGATGAAGAAATTAAAGCCATCTGTAGTCATATGAAAAAAATGCTTTCAATCACTATTGATTAGAGAATGGAAATTAAGACAACTCTAAGGTATCTGAGAGATGTCTCTCATATTGGCTAAGATAACCAGAAAAGATGATAAATGTTGGAGGGGATGTAGCAAAACTGGGACACTAATGCACTGTTGTTAGAGTTGTGAAATGATCCAACCATTCTGGAGAGCTATGTCCAAACTGTGCGTTCCCTTTGATCCAGCAGTGTCTCTGCTTGGTCTGTATCCCAAAGAGATCATAAAAGAAGGGAAAGGACCCACTTGTGCAAAAATGTTTGCAGCATCCCTTTGTATAGTGGCAAGGAACTGGAAATTGAGTGGATGTTCATCAACTGGGGAATGGCTGAATATGTTATGTATAATATCTTATGGAATATTATTTTTCTTTTTTAATTGTTTTATTTTTCTGATTATATATGTTTATTAACTTTTAATACACATTTCTTTATAAAATGTTGGGAAAGAAAAATCAAAAGGGAAAAACCATGGGGGGGGGGAACAGAAAAAAGAAGTGAACATAGCATGTGTTGATTTATATTCAATGTCCATAGTTTTTTTGGATATAAATTGCATTTTTGATCCAAAGTTAATTGGTATTGCCTTGGATGAAATAATATTTTTCAATAAGAAATGATGAGCAGGATGATTTCTGAAAAGCTTGGAAACTGGACTTATCAACAATGAGGTGATTCAAGGCATTGCTAATAGACTTTGAATGAAAAATGCCAATATGGAAAAGAACCATGATTCCAATTTTTTATTGGTCCTTCAGCCACAAATCCAACACTCTTTATGTGCTGTTATTTTTAAAATGTCAAATATGTGCAGCTTTTATATACATATTTCTACTTTTATCATGATGCACAAGAAAAATCAGATATTAAAAAAAAGCAAACAACAAGAAGAAAGGTGAAAGTACTCTGTTGTGATCCACCTTCAGTATCCATAGTTTTCTCAGGGTGCAGATGGCCCTCTCCTTTACAAGTCTGTTGGAATTGGCCTGAAGCACCTCATTGTTGAAAAGAACCATGTCCGTCAGAGTTGATCATCACATAATCTTGTTGTTGTGTACAATGTACTCTTAGTTCTACTCACTTCACTTAGTATCATTTCATGTAAGTCTTCCCAGGCCTCTCTAAAATCATCCTGCTGGTCATTTCTTACAGAATAATAATATTTCATTACATTCATATAACATAACTTATTCAACCATTCTCCATCTGATGGGCATCCACTTAGTTTCCAGTTTTTTGCCACTATAAAAAGAACTGCTACAAACATCTTTTGTGCTGTTATTTTTAATTCAAGATTTTTGAGACTGTAATTTTCTTTTTTTTTTTTTTAATTTTTATTTAATAATTACTTTATATTGACAGAATCCATGCCAGGGTAATTTTTAGACTGTAATTTTCTTAAGAAAATGCCTATCTCATTTCTCTCTGTTCATTTCCTACTCCACTCACAGTTTTGCAGCTCCACTTAAATGTCATACTTCTCTTGATAACAACAATTCCCCCAAAAAGACCTGGTATAACCAGCCTTGGAGAGGTCTGGCAAGCCATATGCCCGTGTATATTATATGTTGTGTGCCTTTTCTGCTCAGAAGTTTTGGTATCTCAGTGGCCTTATCTGTTACTCCTTTAGCAATGAAGAGTGGAATCAGATGCAGTCACAGGAAGATGAGTTGGCTATTACGGAGCAAGACCTTGAACTTATTAAGGAGCGAGAAACTGCAATCAGGCAGCTGGAGGTAAGAGGAGGATGTCCATGAAGCTATTGGAGTCCTTTTGTTTTATTATTCCCCTTAGGAATTTCTTTCAAAACTCATGAGTTTATGAATCAGAGGTGTAAGTCCTCTGTCGCTACCTACTTTCCTTTGGATTTAGGCTGGCAGTCAATGGATAGTAGTGATAGGGCAGCCTGAAGGAGCTGAGTCTGAATGCCATTCATCTTAAGATGTTGAATATTTTTTTATGTGGTAAAGTTCAGAGACACAAAAGATTATCAAAATACAACCTTATATGATAATACATGTGAGGTAACTGGTACTTTAAGTACATACGTTTTATGGCTCAGCTAAGTTTGGATGTCTGTAGTCTTGCTGTTTCTTGCCAGTGAAATTGTATGTTGTATGTTCAGAGGCATCAGTCCCTAATACATCAATAATATTGAAACAAATTCACTTTTTTCAGAATAAAACTTTTTAGCAGAACTGACTATATTCCAGAAATGTGTTTTTGTGGGAAGTATGGCAGGGACCAGCTATCTCTGACAAAGACAAAACCCTCTGTATGTGCCCTTGATCTTGTTTCCTATCTAATCTAAGATAATGCTTTCTCTATCATTCCTATTCTCTCATTTATCTTCAGTCCCTCCCTATCTGCTGGCTCATCCCTGCTATATATAAACATATATTTCTTTATTCCTGCAAAAAAAAATCTTCAATTGACCTGACCACACCATCCTTATTATCTATCATCCTGCATCTCTCCTCTCTTTCATGACTAAACTTGAGAAAGCTGTCTACAGTATCCTCATGTCATATCCCCTTGCTCTTTTCTAAATCTTCTACCTGTGGCTTCATACCTTATCATTCATCTATTTGACCAGCACTAATTACTTCATCTTTACTCACAATTTGTGGGGAAATAGTTCTGAGTATGTAAGGTACGTATAAACATTTGCATTCCTCTTAACAACTAAAGCATGGAGCACACGAGAGAATAAATTAAAATGTTGCTTAAGATTGTTATGTTCTATAGGCTGACATTTTGGACGTCAATCAAATATTTAAAGATTTGGCCATGATGATCCATGATCAGGGAGATTTGATTGGTATGTACTATTATTGATTTAGCTAAACCCTAACCCTTACTATGTATTGCATTTGGGTTGAAAAAGAATATAGTTAGATTCTATGCAAAAGCCTTGTATGTATGTTGTTGGACATATTGAAAAATAATTTCCATGACAAATATCCTCTTTTTTAAAAAAGTTAAGCAGACTTTCTTCCATTCCAACCTCCATTTGCCTTTTCCTGGCTTAACTCTATCATATGTGTAATGTCCGGACTAGCTCTCTGGAGGACTTTGGGATTAGCCTGAGTCCTTGGTCTTAGTGGAGGAGTGAAGAAGGCAGGGGAGCCACCACGAGGCTGGTGGAGTCTGGAATCTGGCGTCTTCTCTTATGTCTGTGGCTGAAAGCTGCCTGAGAGAGTCTTCTGTATCTGAGACTTCCTTTAAATAGTCTAGTAAGATTACTTACATCACACTTAGCATGCGCAACTGTAGCCATTACTGTGCAAGTGCTGACTATAGTAGCATTATATCACCACAGCACATTAAGTATAGGTACTTAACTAGAGTGATTACATCATTAGTTAGAGAATCATTATCTCATCAATCATACTGAGTCTGAAGTATACTTTTTCAGAATTCTGGCCCTCTACACATATGAGTGTCTGCCAGGCCTTGTTTTTTTTTTTTTTGTTTGTTTGTTTGTTTTGCCATGGTGGTTGTACCTAGCTTTCAGCTTCTGCAGTCACACGAATGTAGTATCAGTGTCTCCTAATTCCTCTGCACTGTCAGTATGTCCAAGCAACTGAGACAATGATAATAGGGCAAGCAAGGAGAGCTATCAGTTCATTCCCTTGGGCGTAGAAGGAAGAGAGGGAAGGAGGGAGAGAAAGAAAGAGAGAGGAGGGAGAGAGGGAGGGAGGAAAAGAGAGAAGGGGCGGAGGGAGAGAGGAGAGAGACTCACTGTGTGTATGTATGTTGACTGCCAACATCGCTTGCTTTTCCAGATAGCATAGAAGCCAATGTGGAGAGCTCTGAGTACATGTTGAAAGAGCCACAGACCAGCTGCAGCGAGCTGCATACTATCAGGTAAATATGGAGGGCAGACTGTCCCGGAGCAGGCCCCAGCTGCCTTTTCAAGTTTATGCTGGAGAAAAGCAGCTGTGATTGGCCCTCAGTCCTACTTACTCGCTTTTTTGGGAAGCCATGTTGGAAATTCAATTGAATAATAATAGCATCTATTTATATCATACTTTATAGTTAGAAACAAGAGAACTCTCCAGTAGGTGGTGAAACGTGCTCCCTGCTCACAATCTCCATCTTACAGAAGGGAGAGGGAGGCTTATGAAGGGGAAGGGGCAAAGCCACAGCCAGTGATTCAAAGCCTAGGGCCTCGGCTTCTTTCTCCTTTGCCACACAAGAGTGTCCTGGACAACTCTGAAAAATGAGGGCTGAGCTTTTGTGTCTATAATAACAAAAGTGAGAACAGAATCAGCCTTTGGTTGAATCAAGCTCTGCAAACAAAAGAGAGAGATCTGTGTGAGGAGGGCTTCCTTGGGGCTGGGGGAGTGGGCCAGTCCTTCCCCACCTCTCCCAAGCAGATCTCATTGATTTATACCAGACTTTCCTCAGCTCCAGTTTCTCAAGGTTAAACTGCTTCACTATGGCCCATAGATTTGAGCAATCTGCTGATGCTTTGTTCCTGCCGAGTATGCTCAGTGGAGTCATTACAAGTTTAGATGAGAGATTGTGTCATCTTTGTTTGGTCTTTTGTTTTGTCATCATTTATGTTGTCTTTGAGCAAAAAAAGAGTTTTTGAAATATCATTTCCTTCTCCACATCATTTTATAGATGAGGGAACTGATGCAAACAGGGTGAAGTGATTTGCCCAGGGCTGTACAGCTAATGTGTGTGTCTAAGGCCAGATTTCAGCTTAGGAAGATGAGTCCAGGCCTGGCACTTAGCTGTTCTAATTTCAAAGCTTGAAAGGGCCTTAAAACATAAAAAGGCAAAGCTGGAAGGAGGCTTAATAATAGACTGCTGTTCCTGTTAGGCTGGCATAGGCACTAAATGATAAGACTGCAATTTTAGTTGAGAAAACTTAGTCAGAGGTAGGAGTGCAGAGCCACTGGTGGGGCTGGGGTAGAAGAGTTGTTCAGAGGCAAGTTGTTGTTCTTTGCTCTCAAAGATGACCAGCATTACATCACTGTGTTGGAATCAAGTTACTGTGGGTCCGGCTGTGGCTGATGAGACTGGCACAAGCTCAGAGCGCTCTGCCACAGGTTAGGCATAAATAGTTCATATGAACATTTGGGGTGGATTCTCCAACTTTGCACATCTCGTGTTTGTTCTGAGCTAATTCACTCATTCACTGATTCACTAATTTGCTCATAGAGCACAGCACCTTCTCTTGATGACAGGGTACACCATGCTGGGCAGTCCTGTGCTAGTGTCTGCCAAGTCACAAAAGAGTGTTCTTCACAGAGCCCATGGGGACAAGTCCATTTGTCTCAATAGATGTGGTAGTTAGTCCCTGGGTTCAAGGTGATGTGGGGGCAGAAAGCAAGGCACAAAGATAGGAGGGACTGCCCCGGGGGAAATGGTGCACTTGACAGTTCCCTGAATACAAATGTCAAAGGAGAAGGGAGAGTCATTTGTAAGAGTCAAGAGGCTGCAGAGTCAGGAGGATGAGTAAATAAGATATAGACAGATTCACTATTTGACTGTGCTTACGCACAATATTGGGAGTATTAGACGAGTATCACTTCCCACTTCCAACCTATGCCAGTCTCTTTTTTACATTATTAAGTTTGGGGGCTTGCCGTTGAATTTCATATTAATCCCATTATCCAGTAATTAAAATAGGACAGTTGAATTCAGGGGCCTTAAGTTTAGTGCCCTCTGTTCTAGCAAGTCTGCTACCTTGAACAGGTTGCCATGAATCCCTTTGTATAGCAGTTCAGAAGTACTAGGAGAAGGCAGGAGTATAAAGCCTTTTGAAAGTGGATTTGGACTTTATGGAGGTAAAACTCAGTAAGCTGTTTTCTTATCAATCTGTTCTTTTCCTTAGAAAAAATCCCGGAAGAAGATCTGCATCCTGGTGCTTGTACTTGCAGTGGCTATAGGAATCTTGATATTCATGATCATCTGGTTATCCAAATAAAGTGGCCGATTCCCTCAGAGTCCACTCCTGCTGAACAGCTTCCAAGCAAGAGTGTGTCGGTGTCTCCAGAGCAAACTGGTCCCCTCAAGAGAGCATCCCCAAGCTCCCTGTTAGTAATCTAGGTAGAAACTAACCACTGGTGACTAGGACTTGGGATTGGTGAACCATGGAGATGGTGTTTATCAGTTTATGTACAAATTGTATCAGTTTTGCAAATTAGGAATTAACTTATGTGGGTTTTTGCTTTCTTTCGTATTCTGATTGCTCTCTGTCCCAAATGTCCGCTGATGAGTGAGTCCTTGGAGATTCCGTTCTTGAAGTTCTTGTTTGACAGGTAACACACTACATTCATGTGCTGTTGTCTTTTATGTGTGTGCCAGAATGGCCTTTTTACCAGCAACCGGAACAGAAGGATTTTCTGGCACCCAGTGTAATGGAGGCCATCAAGAACCTTTGATAAGCCAGCAATTTTTCTTACTTGCCATTTTGATTTGGAATTTCCAAGAAAAATATTCTCCATCTGCTTTGGAAGATTTCAGCCCTGTGTTTTCAGCTGAAAGTCTGAACTGGCCAGTCTTAATTAATGGTACACCTCCCTTTTGACTTCATATTTCATCCTTCAGTTTCTGCTGAAGTCAATCCGTGGTGACCATGGATCATTAACCACCTCACCCCATTTGGATTGTGTTCAGACAGCACTTTTTCTGGTTTTCAAATGAACTTAACCTATGTATTTATTAGTACTTCCTGGGGCCCTTCTCTCATCTATAGAGAAAGGATGATTGAACAGATCACTCCTATTTAAAAGTGGCATTCTTATAAAAAGCTAAATGGGAGCAAACAATTTGCAGTGACTTAAATTTACTTTTATTTAGTTTGTGACTCTTCTTTCCTGGTGAATGATGATTGTTGCTGTCACAAAGTTGAATGTTCCTCTAATCTTTTCCTTCTCCCTCCCTCCGCCTGAAAAGTTGCTGGGTGATGAATGGAAGAGAGATTTTTAAAACTAGTCGGAAGTTTTCTTTAATAACTTATCCTGTGAACCTGAGGCTAGAGTAGGTAAAAGGTTCATTTTGTAAATAATGCTGGTTTGGAATAGTAATGCTAACCCTTGAAACTAATTTATGAACAGGAGACTCAGCTCTCTGAATATAGTTTAGACTGATTGAAAATGTTAGAAACAAACCTGTCTTTGTGCCACATGCAGACGTGGCCTCCTTCCCCCATGTGTCGGCCTGGAGTGAATGGAGTGAGCTCAGCCTTTCCAGCTCTGACTTAAATGTGAACCAACCCGCCTGATGATGAGCTAGCTGGTGCGTGGCCAGTCCAAGCGTATAGACGTCCTCCACCCTCCCTTAGCCTCCCTTGGTGTTTGTTTGATCCTCTTTGACCCATCCAACTGTGAAAATTAGGAAAAACAAGGCCCCAGAATTGCACACATTTCTTTGCACTATCGCACCACCATTCCATCCAATTAATATCAATAAACATTTTTAAAAGTTTTTTGACTATGTTTATGTGGATCAGTGTCCTGATAAAATGAATGTTGAATCTATATTCTGCTGCTCCCTAGAAGCAAGAGTGGTGGTTCCAGGTGAGTTCTGAGGGCAAGATTGTGAAGTTAATACTTCTGGGAAGTGTGGGTATTTGTTTCCTCTACCAGTACAGATCGCAGGTAATTCCTCTGTTATTTGGGAGATGGTTTGTTCCACAGGATTGGTATGACTGAGAAAATACAAGATGCAGTAATGAGCCTTTCTCAGCTCAGCAGCACTGATCTTCAGATTGTAGGCATACTATGTGAGTCTGTTGCCATGTCTGTACCTGCAGCCTTTCCAAGCTTATCTGCCACAGTTTGTGATCCACTAGGCCTGCCTTTGAGATAATTACTGTACCTCAGTGAGCCATTGGAGGATGATTTTTCTCCTCACAGCACTAAAATCCTAGGGTTCTCAGTCTGTTCTAACATTATGGGAGATTTGGCTTGCCTATTCAAAAGAATATGGTGGATGCCTTATAAGCCTGTTGTTTATGACTTTCTCCTTTCTCCAAAATTGTGGAGAACCCTAGAGAGTTTGGACAAAATCAGGACCTCCTCAGGTAAAATCAGAAATGTATGGTGGAATGAAGTTAGAACCTACCTGCCTGTTGGCATAATATTGAAAATAGGAATCTGCTAGGTCCTAAAATGATCTCAGGCTAGTGTGGGAGGGAATGATAGAGGAGTGTTTCATGGCCTACTTGCATCTTAGGCTCTCAAGCAAAAAGTTTGAAATGACTGTGTCATATCTAGTGCAAAACAGATCATAGCAGAAAGAACTAATACTCCTCCTCTCCCTTTCATGGTTGCTTCAGCCACTCAGAGGCTGTTGTAGTATTTGCACTTAGGACTTCTGTAATTCCCTCCTCAAGATGGAAAAGTCTTCATCACAGTGCCTACTGTGACCTTGGATTCATTTTCAGCTCCTACAGAATGTACCTTTCCTTGGGGTCTTTGAGGCAGGAATGTGGGCTGTCCAGAGGTCTTAAACACTTTCTTGTACATACTCTCACAAAGCATGGTGCCTTTGTAATCCCCATGGCTCTATGAAATAAGGGAATGATACTCACTAATCACATTTAAGACTTGTAAAGCAGCTTACTTCCATGAAGTAGGTGCTAGATAGTCAACATTTTAGAGACGAAACACAGACATGAGAGGATTTGCCCAAGATCTCTCAGTTAATAAGTAACTGAGGCAGGGCTGGTACCCAGATCTTCCCGATTCCATGCTCAGGGCTTTGACTATTCTTCCATACCTCACTAGAAATGCACTAAATGAGATACCCATTTTAGATGGGTTTTAAGTCCTAATCTAGGCTTTACCTTCAGATGGCTTGATCAGTTTGGTCGGGAAAGAAATGTACTTTTCCTCAAATTGAAATTTGACCAAAAATAACACTGATGTAGAGCCTTAAGCTCTACAAAGCAATTTATAATGCTTTTATCTCCACTTATTTATTAAGCAACAGAAGCTTTAAAAAGAGGCTTAGTATCACCACGATACTAGCAAATGTATATGAGATAGGATGTGAGTGGAGGTCCCCTGGCTCTTGTATTGCCATGTTGCCTTCAACTATTGCAATCCATTTGGTGTCAGATAATCCAAGTGAGTTTTCCAATTCCAAATGTGCCTCCAGTATGTTCTGATTTCTTATGTATCTGATTCTTATCTCATTTCCAGGTTAGTTCTTTTAGTTCTTTTATTAGTTCTTTTCTCTTTATCCTATTGTGGATACATCAGAATGCAAAGGCTACTGTCCAGGCTCTCCAGAGCACAATGTTGAGGACTTAGATGGCTGCCTCCCAGTCTGCAAGCTATCCTGACATCACTGATGATGCAGGAACTCAAACAAAGAGGGTTTTTTTGCATTATAAGAGGGGTAGGTAGTGCAAGCTGCCCCCTGTACCAAAAGGGTTGTGTTTGCATCCACTGTGCTGGAAACAGCGGGAACATGGCTAGAACAGAAAGGATTATAGGGGTAAGAAAGGCATTTGAGGCTTCTTGGGCTATAGGCACTATAGATGGGGGAGGGGAGAAAGTACACCAGTATATTGAATACTAAGAAATGGAAAGGCCAAAAGAGGCTTCATCTAGGGTCATGATTGAGAGAGGCCAACAGACTTTAAAGCCATGGTGTTTAATCCCTTTTATAGATAAGGAAAAGGCCCAGATTGATTCATTCGTTTGTTCATGGTCACACGGAATAAGGAGCAGAGTTGGATTTTCAGTCCAGATTCCCTACCTCTAAATGCATCTTCTGCCACACACCAATTGTTGACCAAAAGTTATCACTACTTAAGCATGGATCAAAATAACTGAAAGCTTTAAAAGTCCCCATAACCCCTAGCAAGTAGTGATTGAATCTTGGTCTCATTTGCTGCTTTAAGCATAATTGTTTCTCAGATATCACTCCCCAAAAATAAGGTATGTAAATTATTCCCATCTTCTTGAAATCATGAGTCACAGAACTGACTGGAGAGAGAAAAAACACAGGATGGGATTCAGCATTCCTGTCTGGAACCTATTTTATAGGTTTTTCACAAGATTGAGGTGACAGATAAAAAGTAGTATGCTAGCTCATAGCTGTTTCCATAGCATGGTCCTCTTTGAACTAGACAAAAACATATCCTGTTTCTGGACAGGAAATATATCTAGGAAGAAGTGACCCTATAAATGTCCTGAGCTAACCTATTTCCCTGAAATTCTTAAATGCAAACTAAATTTGTATTGCACTCTGAGCTTACCACCAGCTGTTTGCCCCAGTTTGAGATGTCACTAAATTACATAAAAGGGATCAGCTCTTTGCTAAGATAAGTATTCTGGGCTAGCTGGGGCATTTTTTATAGAGTACAGGATCTACCCAGAAGAATTTGAGCAGTCCTAAAATTAACTGGATTGTTTTGGGAGGCAGTCAATGTCAGTTCGATGGCCACTTGTCCCAGTGATGCTGGAGAGAGAATCCTTGGGATACAATTTGTACTTAAAATCTCTGAGGTTCCTTCTACCTCTGTGATTGACAGGTATGCATCTTATGGTAAAGGCTCTTGAACCTTGTGAAAATGGTCATTTACCTTGACCTGTATTGATGTTATTCTTTTCTGAAGTCATTTTATCTCTGCCTAGATGCAGCTTAGGTGGCTTAGTAGAAAGAGTGCTAGGTTGGAATCAGACAAATTCAAATTCTTTCTGCAGATACTTAATATGTGTGAACCTAAGGAAGTACCTTAATTTCTTTCAGTTTACTAAACTGTAAAATGGAAAAGATAATAGCAGTACTCCCATCTCAGGGACTGTGAGGATCAATTGAAATATTTATAATTCATGTAATACTATCTGGCACATAGAAGGCATTTACAAAATGCTTATTTACTTTCCTCTTTCTGGATCCAAAAATTTGTTTCCTTTGGGAAAAAGTCAAGGGGCTCCATTCCCTACCACCCTCTGTTTCCCATCCAATAAAAAGAAAAGGAAGAGCCAAATACATTAGAAAAGCATAGATAACCAACACAACTGAGGTCTGGCTGAGAGGCTTGTTTCTGGTCAACACAACTTGATACTGTGGCCAATGGTCAAACTAGGGGAAAAGGGCTACCTCTTTTACTATTTCAACTTTATAAGCTGCTATGTACATTTATTAGGTTCAAACAAATAATGTTTATTAATTAGGAGCCTTGGGTTTCCACTTTGGTTGTCTACTTTCATTTCTGTGGATAGCTGCTGTCTTTCTCCAGGTCCAATCAGGGCTTTAAGAAATGTGCCTATTAAATTCAGCACTTTCTAGCATGGCATATCTTTAGGAAAGAAAGTCAGCATGGGTCGTCATCAGTACTGGAAAAAAGAATAGACTTCCAGCCTCCTTTTCTCTGCTCCTTCATTGTTCTGTCCCAGGAAAGATTTTTATCTATGCACATTTCAGGCATATTGATGTTTCAGTGATTCTGGGACTTCATTGACATGTATTCACCAGAGCAGATGCAACATTGGAATCCTTGCTTTCTTATCCTCTATACATCTTACCTATGTCATTCCATTTCTCTGGACTTTTAAATATTTCATAGTTATCAGTCTAAAATTTGGACTCTGTCATTTCTTGTTTTTAATGTGATCAGTCTACTTCTTTTCCTGGACAACATATGGTCTTGATGTAATCATTCATCATGGGTCATGGCTGGTAATAAAACCCTGTTAAAACCTCTACCAAGTCCCTTTCTTCAATTAGTTTAAATTGAAAAATATTACAATACAATTTAAATTCATTGCAGAAAGCAGTAGGACTCAAGGTCTCTTAAATGAAGGTTTATGTGAAAGTGCTGTGAGCCCTGGATGAAGGGAGAAATTTCTGGTCATTTTTTTCACAAAAGAAACAAAGCTAAGGGAATGGGGTGAGGTAGAAATCAGTCATGGGACTATCCTACATGCTTTTCAGTTACAAAGCAGGATTCCCTGTTCAGAGCATGGGGAAAGGCACTGAATGAAGGTGGTGAGTATATGAATCATGGACTTTCAATCAAGAGAGGAACGTGGGATATCAATCTTTTTGAATTTTAGATCACAGAATATGTTTGGGGAGGGCCCTTAGAATTTAGGGCAAACTGCAAAATATAGAAGGTCAACAGCTGAGCTAGACTATAGCATGTAGAATGCCAAAATACTGACTATTAAAGCTGAGGAGTACCTTAGAACATACACTATTAGAGCTATTGTTGTTATTTAGTTGTATCCATTTTTTATGGTTCTCTTGGGGTTTTCTTAGCAAAGAGGGATTTGTCATTTCCTTTTACAGATGAGGAAATTGAAACAAACAAGAATCACACAGTATCTGAGCTCAGATTTAAATTCAGATCTGACTGACTTCAGATAGTGCTTATATGTACCACACTACTTTATGTTCCCTAATATCAAAGCTAAAGGGGACTTAATATATAAAATGGCAAAGCAGGAAACAGCCTTAATGGTAAAATGCTAGAATATGGAAATTGTGTGTTGATCAAAAGACACAGAATATTAGATCTTAAAAGAGCCTCAGAACTGGAAGGGGCTTTAGAACACAGAATGTCAGAACTGGAAGGGACCTTAGAACATAACATGTAAAAAGTTGAAAAGAGCCATGGAACACAGAACATCAGATAGGAGGATCCTTACAGTACGATGTGATCTGGAAGCAGCTGTGGAGCATAAAGTGTCAATGCTGTGAAAGACCTTAGAAAACAGAATATTAGAACCAGATGGTAGAAGGAAAACAAGTATTTATTAGGGATCTACTATGTGCCAGATACCATGCTAAATATTTTATAAATATTACATCATTTGATCTTCATGGCAATATTCTACAAGGATAGGAATTTTACTGCTGAGGAAACTGAGGTAGACAGTTAAGTAATTTATCTAGGGTCCCACAGTTTGTAAGTTACTGAGGTCAAATTTGTATTGAAATCTTCCTGACTCAAGATCTAGTATTCTATCCATTGCAGAATGTCAAAGCTGGACGGGAAATGTCAGAACTGGGATGGACCTTACAACATGGACTATCAAGACTAGGAGGAATCTTGAAACCCAAAAGTCAGAGTTGGGAGAGGCCTTAGGACACTGAGTTGGGAGGGCTCATGGAACATAGATTATCAGAACTGAGAGGGGCTTTAGAACATGAAGATGTCAGAGCTGGGAAAGGCCTTAGAAGAGGGAATCTCAACTGGGAGGACCCTTGGAATGTTAAAATAGTCAAAAATGGGCCTTAGAATCCAGGATATTGGAGCCAAAGAGGGCTCTTCGGGACCCAGGATGTCGGAGTTGGAGGGAGCTTGGAATCCAGGATGTCAGAATGGGATGGGGGGGTGGGGCTCCTGAGACCCAGGTATCGGAGCTGGGTGGGAACCTTAGAACCCAAGATGTCAGAGCTGGGAAAGCCCTTAGAATCCAGGATGTCAGAGCTGGGAGGGAGAGGGGGTGAGAACCCAAGACGTCAGAGACTGTCTAGTTAGTTTTAACTAGAAACAGAGCTTTCTCAGAACTGAAGTTCTCTACTGGCTCAAACGTCAGAGCCACGGCTCAATCTGCCAGACCCATAGACCCACGAGAGAGGTGGGACAGAACGGCGCATGCGCCATCGGAGACCTTGCTATTAGGTCTTCAAGATGGGGGGGGCACCGGTTTCGGACAGAGAGGGTGGAGGGGCGCGCATGGATTGCTGGGATCCCTCTCCTCGTCTCCCCTCCCCAGTTCAGTCCTCCCACTTCCCGGCATGCTTTGGGTTCTCCAAATGGGAGGGGGAGACGCAAGATGGCGGCAGCCGCGAACTCAGGCTCCAGTCTCCCGCTGTTCGATTGCCCGACTTGGTGAGCGCCGGGGTCCGGGTCGGGCCGGGGGCAGGGGCGTCTCCGGGGCGCGGCGGTCAGGCTTCACGGCCTGGGCCGGGAGGCCGTGTGGGGCAACGGGGAGAGGAGGCGGCCTCCATCCTACATCCTTGCTTCCTTCTCGCCTCCTCTCCCCTAACCGGGCCGGCCCGGGGCCCGGGGGTCGGGCCTGAGGCCGCTGAAAGAGGGGGAGGGGAAAGGTTAAGAGTGGGAAAGGTTCCCCCTGCCCCGCCTCCCCATTTAGGCCCTTGTAGACCGAGACCAGCAGAAAAGGGCGGGCGGACGGACACACGGGAGGGAGAGAGAAATCGCAGACACCGCCCCCCCCCTGCCCTGCCCGAGAACTGTTTCCCAGTTGAACGGGAAGCTTGGAAAGGGCTCCGGCCTAATCTCACCGCCAAGGACCCCCAGGGTGTGAGCCTCAATATCGGTCCCCTCCCCTCTGGCCTGCCCCCCCCTCCCCCGCCACCCCCTCCCCCCCTCCCCGAGCTGAGCAGCAACCCGGACGGGCAGCAAGCACGCCCAAGAGTAAGAGCATCCATCCAGAGACCGTCCGAGGTCAGCGTCGGAGGAGGTCCCCAAACGGGCCCCTGCCCTTAACAAGCGAGAAGAGCCGAAAGCCGGAGGTGCAGACCCATTAGCCCGAGGCTGTCCCTTTTTCAGTAGCTGAGAATCCCCAGACCCCAAATCAGGGACACCTCTGAAGGAGAGTGCCCGCCAGCCCCTGACACTGTAGTCGGAGGGTTGGGGCTGGTTTGGGTGGGCACGCGCCGCCTCTCCGGTGGTTTGCTGGGCAGGATGGGGTCCGGCTCCTGAGATGACTCCGTCGTTACTGCTCTTGTCTGTAGGATATTAACGGGATGGATGTTGATAGGTTTGCTTTTGTTTTCAGAGAGGTCTAGCTCCAGTATCATGGGAAAGGTCTTATTTGACCCCAGGCTTTCACTGGAAATGAAGGAGGAGGAGCTTTTGGGTGCATGTGATCCCTTGTCTGATTCTTGTTCTTAAGTTCATCCCTGGGCCTTCCTGGGCAGCCAGTTCAAGATTGAGATGATTTATCATGGCTGTGTGGAGATAGAGGAAGTATAGTGCTCTTTTATGTCCATGTCTTCCAACAGGAGGTAGGGGCTTCCTATGTCAAGGTCATCTATGACTCCGAACTGGACAGTATTTGTGTTCTTTTCAAGGTCCGAGTCACTAGTCTGTATTTGTACTGTGACATGACTAACTTTTGAGTTTTCCTGCATGTTATTTCATACCTTGAGCCCCAGATACTTCTTGGCTTATTCTGCCTTTTCAGATTATGTGTCAGACCTTAGAATCAAGCCCAGATTTCCTCATCACCGTGGAGGAAGCATTCTGTCTTTATAGGCCTTTCCTGCAAGGTAGACATATGGTTTTAAAATAGAGGTTTCTTTCCTGCTGTTCTAAATATTGCTTAACTGAAGTCTGTTTTGGAGCAGTTGAATCATTGGAGAAGTACAGCATCGAAAAGTGGAAAGGAGCTGTAATAACAGTGAAGGAGATGGCATTTCTACTTGAACATGAACTAATTATAGGCTGGTTGGAGAGCTACAACACTCAATGGGAACAGAAACTGTAAATAGCATTCATTGTACTCATCCTGAAGGTCTTTTTCTCTTTATTTTCTAGGGCAGGTAAACCCCCACCTGGTTTACATCTGGATGTAGTCAAAGGAGACAAGTTAATTGAGGTATGAAAATACATATCATGCATTTTTTCCATCATGGGAAAGCATGAGTCACTTCCCACCCCCACTTCTCTGCTTTGTTTTCCAGTAATGCTATTTTAAATTCCCAATTTTTTCCATTAAAAGTACTTAACAATATAACACATTGAACCACATGTATCTCTTCAACATGAGGTATATGTTATATGTTAGATTCTCCAGTTTCCCAGTTTCTAAATAGGTCATGGACCTTTGAACTCTTAAGGCTATAGGCAAAGGGCCTAGAAGAAGTTTCTGTCTCTTACTGGGAAATAGCATGAGATGTACTGGGAATTAATTAGCTGAATAAATCACATGGAATAATGGAATACAGAGCATGAGAAAGAGGAGTCTATAAGAATTGTCTCTGAATTTTGCTTAGAGGATTGGACAAAGCTAATAAGGAGCCATGCTTTTAAAAGAGGAATGGGAATCATGACTTTGTCTGAAGGAACAAATAATTAAGTGTTAAAAGTTCCTTATAAATTGTGGCATCCCCCACTCCCTCATGCATGTGCGTACATGTGCATACACACAGAATTTTGGAGGCTGAGGGTACTTCACCAGAATCCAGTTGAACTTTTAAAAAGAGCTTTCGGAACTTAAAAAATTGTTCTTAGGTTGAGACATCATTATCACCCAGAGACAGTATCATTGTTGCTAAATGATATGAACCAAAGAACCTCTGTGCTTTACATCAGTTTCAGCACTTACTATAATTTCTCTTTAATTGTTAAACATTATGTATTGTACTGTCCTATTGTCTGTTTGACAAGTGGCCTTGTATGAAGGATACTTCCAATGGACTTTGTTATAATTGGTCCCTGTTGGACTACGCTAGATTAAAGTACAGCTTGATATGAGGGACTGGCTCTTTCCTGCACCCAAATGCGGGGTAATCTCAGGTCAGTTACTTATAGTTGTTTTATCATAGGTTCCACTTTTTAAAGTAGAACTTGTAAGAGCCTCCTGTTGAGATTATTGCAAGGAATACTTCAGAAGATCTCTGCTCCTTTGGTTCCAGCCGTGCACCAGTGCAGATCACAGTCCTTCCTCATCTCTCCTCCTGGCTTCCCTGGCTTCAAACCCAGCTAAATGCCACCTCCTACAGCAAGCCTTTCCCAACTCCTCGTTATTGTTGTGCCTGCCTCAGAGATTATCTTCAGTTTATACTGTCTGTTGTTTGTATGTAGTTGTTTGCATGTTGTCTTCCCCATTAGACTGAAGTCTTTGAGAGCAGGACTATTTTATCTATCTCTATTGCTTAGCACAGTGCCTTTGGCACTTAGTAGGAACTTATTAAGTTTTTATTGACTGAATGTTTCTCACAAACTATACTCCTCTCCTGACAGCAAATATTTTCACTGGCTATCCCTCCTCTTCTCCAGCTCCGACTTCTTTGGCTGCCCTGCTGCAAGTCTTAGCTAAACTCCCAGCTTCTATTAGAAGCCTTTCCTAGGCTTCCTTCATTTTGATGTCAGCCCTCTGAGATTACTTCCATCATAACCTGTTTATGTCTTATTTCTACATAGTTGTTTGTATTTTGTTTCCTGCATTAGACTGTAAACTCTTGGAGGTTTGTTTTTTTTTTTTAATCTCTTTTAAGTTTTTTAAAATTTTTGATTTGACTAGAATTCAACTAATATTTCTATTATCAATATAAGTGGAAAGGAGACAAATAGGCATAATTTATAAACTAGCTATTGATTCCTAGAATGAAATCTCTCCTTTAAATGCTCCTTTAGATGACAGGCTAAGTCATATATGGCAAGTCAGAATTCTAAGAGGGTCTTTTTGTCATTCTTATTAGCAACACACCTGGACCGGTCTTATCTCTATAGAATTATCAAGCACTTGATACTAACCAAGCTATCTGTATCCTGAGCTGTTCCAGAAGGTTGGGATGTGTCTTGTGATAGCTGGGTTTTATAAGTGCAATATTAAAGTAAACCATGAGTCTTTTAAGCCCAGCATGTTGAGGTGAGCACTCTGGGTTATAACTCAAAGGTACAGTCCTGATGATGGCCAGACTGGGAATAATGGCTGGAGTGAAACTCAGAATTCTAGCTTGAAGTGAACTCAGAGGTGAGATGGTCCCATAGTCTGAGAATGTATCATTATGAAGCAGGGACATTGAAAGAGTAGCCAAGCAGGTCCTGTTAGACATGTAACCTTGCCTTATTTGATGTCATTCTCAGGACTTGTAAAGAGAGTGCAATTGATTTGCCACCATAAATCCTCCATGAGTATTTATAAAACATGAGTGGAGAATGCCAAGATAAATTTGGCCTGTGTTTTGGACACATGGATCCAAATATGCAGGGCAGAGCGAGATAAATGCAAAGAAGAGGTTCAAACATTTGAGAAGGGAAGTCACTGACCCATGGCATGAGGAAGAGAGGTGTCTGCGAAGAGCTTTTTGTGGGACATTGTGCTGGGCCTTAGGGGAAAGGAGGGATCCAAAGACAGGTAGAAAGGAAATCTCTTTTAAGCATGAGGCACAGAGACAGTGTAGGATAGGACGGAAGACAGAGGAGACTAATGTGATAGGATTGAGAATACATGCAAAAAAAAAAAAAAAAAAAAAAAGGGTTGAGAATACAAGAAGAAACTAGGGAGCTCCTCAAAGAGGGAGTAAGAAGTGACCTGACCATAACAACATCAGGAAGATTACTTGGGAAGCAGCATGAAGGGATAGGGTAAAAGTAGTATGGGTGGTTAAAAGATTGTCTTATGACCTATATATAAAAAGAGTTAAGAATGGAACTAAGGAAGGAGGTTGAGGGTTAGGGTAAGGAGAACAGCCTCGAGGAATCAAACCAAGGGCAATTAAGTGCACTATGGATAGAATACTGGGTCTGGGGTCAGGAAGACCTGAGTTCAAATCCCTCCTCAGACTCTTACAAGTTGTGTAACCCTGGGCAAGTCACCTCATTGCCTCAGTTTACTCATTTGTAAAATGGGAATAGTAATAGCACCTCGCAAGTTGTTGTGAAGATCAAATGTGGTAATACTTATAAAGCACTGAGTGCTTTGCCAGTGCTTGGCACATAGTAGGCATTTAATAAATGGCTTGTTCATTTACTTCAGGTTGTATAGGTAGAAGTATTTGGCAGCTACTAGAATATGGGGTAAGGGAGAAAGAAAAGTTAAAGTCGACCTCATTGAGATACTGGGAGAATGGTGGTACCATTACCTGAATGGAGAAGGTAAGGGGGGAAAGGTAGGTTAAAGGGAGAAGGCCTTCATTCCTAGACACGGCCACATTAGGTTCCATTGGTTCATGTAGATAATGAGATCCAACCAGAAGTTGGAAATCCAGCACAAGAGCCCACGGTAAAGGATGATATGGAAGATAGAAATCTGGGAATCACTGGCACAATGGTGATAACTGAAGCCAGACAAATAAAGTCACCCAGAAGAGAGGCAGAGAGCAGGAGAAAAGAATGCTGGTTCCGAGTCAGAGGGCTTTGGGCTCAGATCTTAGTTTGGTTTCTTCATGACCTCTGCGACCTTGAGTGAGACTCAGACTTCTCTGCTGTAAAATGAGAGCATTGCTGTTGTAGAAGCAGGGTCATGTAAGGCAGGAGGGGAGACAGGGAGGTATCAGCAAGGAGGGCACCCACTACATATTGCTCAATAACTGAGTGAGTCTAACCTGCCTACAACAGACCCTGAGTGACCTTTTAGACTCTTTTAAATTTTCATTGTTTTGAAGCAGGTTCAAAGTAGAAGCCACTTCATGAGCAACAGCTATTGAACAGTGCATGTGTTTTGAGAGTAGAGCCACATATCTAGGTTAATGGGAACTAATTTAAGCTGAGGCCAAAGTAAATTAGGTTATAGTCAATGAGTTTGAATAATAAAAATACTATAGACTATGGATCGTGACAGAGGTGTCAAACATGTAGGAACAAATTAAAATGTATTTGGGGAATATTTAATGAAATAAATTAAAATACAGTGAAACATAGATAACATTGATATATGATTTTTCTAAGTCCTCATCCTGTTGCAGGGATCCTTTTCTGCATTTTATTTTAGCAGCTCTTGTTTCTCCTACCCTCCTGCACTGAACCTGGCAGTGTCAGCTCCTGATAGAGCTTATTGGAAACACCTCTCTTTTGATGTAAATAAATTAATGAAAATATTATGGCCTCATTGTAGTCAGTTGTATCTTCAAAGTCATTTATCTCTTTTGTAATAGAAAAACTGAGACACCCTGGGAAACAGTAGCCTTCTGTAGATCCAGAATTGAGGATTCCCTGATTCCCAAGAGTGCCATTCCTTGGGCCACTCTTCCTTGTTACCTAACTTTATCTAGGAAAAAATTTATTTTAAAAAACTTAAGGTGAGTTTAAAAGGAACTTGATTTAAAAAAGAAAGCTAGAACAGCCCTCTCCTGCAGACAGGAGGTTTGTCCTCCATAGTACCTTAGGAGACACCCTGTCTCCTTTCTATTTCCATGGAGCTGCCTTTACTTTTGGCAGCTGCCTTCAGAATCTGTGGTGTGTTATTTGGTGAATCCTCAGGTTTAGCAAATATTTGTCTTTTGAACAAAAGTCGTACAGAGCATTATACAGTGAATAAAATATGCATTCATGGTGGAGGGGTGGTTTTGATCAAAGTCAAAGCCTTGAGCCTGTGGCCTGATGTGGAAGAAGCACATAGCTTTCCAAGGTGACTATTGTGATGAATAGCACTGGTTTGGATAGAGAAATCAGAATGAATATGTTTAATCAGTCTTCATTGCTTTAATCATGTCTTGTGCTTTTCTTTTCAGTTTCAACTTGAAATTAGGCAGTATGAAAAGTTTCATTTTTAGATAGCATTGTTTTGTTAGATAGCATTGTTTTGTGATGGGGTTAGAGTGAGGGAGGTAGAAAAGGAGTTAACTTAAAAAGAGGATGAGGGAGCCTGATAGTCTTGTCCCCTGGCTTCATCATAGAGGGACAATTCAGCAGTGAACATTTATTCAAAGAGCAGCTGCTGTGCATCAGGGCTTGCAGATACTAAGACAAAATGAAGTTGTCCCTGTGCTTAAGGATTTGACATTCTAACAAGGGAGACACCTGTATTTAGATTAGTATGTACATAAGAAAGACCAAGAGATTTGTAGAAGGAAAAGCACTAGCTGTTTGAGAGGATTCTTGAGAGAATGATGTATATCCAGAAAAAAGGCTGCCAGAATGGGTGAAGCCTGGAGATGCTAGAATTATTGAGGAAAGGTTGAAGAAACTGTGGCTCATTAGCTTGAAAAAATAGGAGACTTATATAGGGAGGTACAATGATTCGTCTTTTAAAACATTTGAGGGGCCATTACGTGAAATAAGGATGACTTGTTTTGTTTGATTCCAAAGTATAGCAATAAGAGCAGTGAATTTAGATGCAAATTTCCATTCAATATAGGGGGAAACTTTTTAATAATTAATTGTTCAAAAATGGAATGGGTTACCTCAGAAACAAATTAAATTCCAGTTGCTGGAAGTCTTCAAACAAGAGCTGGATCGCCATTTATCTGGGATATTATTGTAGCTAAGATTCCTGCTCACATAGCGGGTTGAATTAGATGTTCTCTCGGGTCCCTTCCAAATATGAGATTCTTGGTGGGGGGAGGCGGGAGGATTGAATGGTATCCCTGAATTTGACATGTGATTTCTGTTTAGGAGAAGTGTTATGAAATGTATTTTGTTTTTGACAGAGAGCTATCACTCTGCAAAAGACTATTAACTAGTTGAACATTTTTATTGATTGGAAAACTTTGGGGGAAAGTCATCAATGCAAGATATTAAGTAATGTTGTTTATTTGGTACTCAACCTTAGAAACTGATCATTGATGAAAAGAAGTATTACCTGTTTGGGAGAAACCCTGATCTATGTGATTTTACCATTGATCACCAATCTTGCTCCCGAGTCCATGCTGCCTTGGTCTACCACAAGCATCTGAAGAGAGTTTTCCTAATAGATCTCAACAGTAGTAAGTAACTTTACTTCCTGTCAAACTACTTTGGACTAATCAGTCTTTAAATAATGCTTTATTGCTGACTAAATAGGAAATTAAGGGTTTTCATTTAATTTTGCATATATAACACTTGCCTGCTCTTTTCCAGCTTTTATTGCCACTTTCTACCCTTGAAATAACTGATGTTTGAGACTGGAGATATAGGGAGAGAAGCCATAGAGGGAAGGTTCCCCTCCTTCTTCTTCAGAGAAGGTAGTAGGAGTGCAGAGAGGCAGCTTCCCAAGACCAGAAGTTGGAAGGTTGGGAGAGACTGCCTTCTAGGACCTAAGAATTTGTAGAGAACTTACTATAACTTACTAGTTATAGATTCTCACTTGGGAAAAATCCTTCCATAAGTCCATTCTACCCAGTATCAGTGACTGCTCCCATGAAAATACATCATTACCTGAAGCAGGATTATAGAGAGCAGTTAGTTTTGTGGAAGTTGTGTTCTAAAAAGGGCCTAAAATTCAGAGGATTTAATGCCAGGGAGGGCTTGAACTCTCAGTTTGTCACTGGTGTCTTGAGGTGATCAGTCAAAAGACAAAGCACTAGGATCTGTTGTAGCATAGTAATGATATTATTGTAAATAATAGTGGATAGGTCACAATATTGTACAGAGAATGCCAGTCTTAGCTGTATTAGCAGAAAGAGGAAGCCGTTTTGGAAACTAATATATGATTATTTGAATTTTAATTACAGAAAATTCATCTTACTGATTGTTTTACTTTGGCTGACATTAAATTTGCTTTGTTAACTAATCTGAATAAGGTTTATACTGTTATCCTAGAATCTGGCTTGTATTAAACCTGAGTAATCAATTATGATATTAGCTTTCAATAAAGACCACCACCTCCCCTCACCTCCCTCTTTCCTATATATTTGCATACTGTGATGTACACCTTTCTCATATACACATACTTCTTCCCCTTTTTGAAGAGCTCTCATTTTAGGAATATTTTTTTTTGGGGGGGGGGGACCAATAATAGCTAACATTTAAATAGTGACTACTATGTGCTCAGCACTGTGCTAAGTGCCTTGCAGTTGTTATTTCATCTTATCTTTACAACAACCTTTGCAAGAGTAGTAAGTAATCTCCACTTTTTAGATGAAGAAACGAAGGCAAACAGAAGTTAAATGACTTTTCCAGATATAAGTGCCTGATGCCAGATTTGAACTTGCCATCCTTGGCACTCTATCCACTGAGTCCACCTAGCTGCCCTAGTGAGTCATTGACAGTTTTCTTTTGTGCCCAAAGCACATGACAACTAATAGCGTATGCTAAGTAACTGTAGGGAACTAAAACTGGATTAAAAATTTGGCCACAAATAATTTATATCCAGATTGAGAGTCACTTCAGTGAATCTGAGGTTTTAGTTTGTTCATTTCAAATGTGTTCATTGCATGATCTCTTGCTTTATGGCTTCTCAACCCCTTAGTCAACTGGGAGTGACCCATGAGGGCACTGGCATTGACTTAGGGGAGAGTCAGATTCCCCACAGTCCTTTGTTCATTCATATGTAGGTTATATATAGATCCCAATTTTGGTGTAGCCCAAGTGGAAAAATGTTGAAAGGGGATCAGCATGGTCATTCTTTTAGTCAGGTTTTATTCTGGATTAGGGAAACTCAGTTAACAAATCTAGACTGGGCACTTTATAATCATTGCATCATTGCACATTATGGTAGTATATAAGAGCTAAGACATTTCTGCTTCATCCTAGACCACATGAGGGCAGCCTAGCAACAGAGTTAACATTCAGAATGCTGGGAGAATTGAGTTTTAATCTGAGTAAGGAATGAGCTAAAAATTTAGGTCAAAGTTCAGAAAAGGGAATTAGGGCTTTTTAAAAGGCAAAAGAAGGGGATGTCCAGGCTGGAGTTTATGTGAGTGTCATCATAGAGAAGTGTGAATTTTCTGACTGGAAAAATCTGATTGCAGCCATTAAGTTACAAAAAAATTCTATGTACACCATCATTGGTTACAGGCAAATTGTCTCTTGAGCCAGTTGCTTAATGTTGTAGCTAGGGGACAGGAATCTAGAGTCTTGAAAGTCCTAGCCCTGACAATTCCTGACTTTGTGATGTTGGGCTAGTTAGTCTTTCTTCATCTCAATTTTGTTATCTGTAATGTGAGCATAAGAAGACTTACTACAGATAACAAATGAGAAATCTTGTTTTATAACTTAATTCAGAGTTTTTCATTTTTAATGTAACTCTTGTATTTTTCTGATGCTGTGATCTTATTTGTGCAGAAACTCCTTATGCCACAATTGCAGTAGCCCCTATAACACTTCCACCTTGTGTATTTTAGTCTCTATTGCTCCAGGAATTCCTTGTGGAGGATCCACCGTGTTGTGAGGCTCGAATGAGAGAATGTAAAAGTGCTCTGGAACTGTACTATCTGCAGGATCTTAGTGATCTGGGAGGTCACTGCTATTTGGGACTGGAGAATCTAAACTCAGAAACACTATAGAATGGCTCCATTCTCACTCCTACCTTTCTTATCTTTCCCAGCACACGGCACATTCTTGGGTCACATTCGATTGGAGCCTCACAAACCACAACAGATCCCCATCGACTCCACAGTCTCATTTGGTGCATCTACACGGGCGTATACTCTTCGTGAGAAGCCTCAGACGTTGCCATCAGCGGTGAAAGGAGATGAGAAAATGGGTGGAGAGGATGATGAACTCAAGGGCTTACTGGGCCTCCCAGAAGAGGAGACTGAGCTTGATGTAATTCTGTGGTATTATTTTGATATTTTGGACCAATGTGTGGAATGTAAATGATGCAGAGACATTCTCCGTTCTTGTAATTTGTAGTTCTCCGCTTGGGAGAACAAAAGAATCAGCAGCAAACAGAGCCTGATCCCCATGATGTACATCAGCATTGTTGCTGAGTGGGCATTGTGATGCAGGCTTACGTCATCACACCCAGAAATGGGGAGATTTGGTGAGGGGGGGGCTAAGCTCATCTGTCTCATGACATCTCATCTTCCTTACTTTGTCACCTTCATGGGCTCATAGACCACATTGTAGGCTGTGAGTTGCAGGTGTTCGTCCCTTTCCTCTAGCTGATTGCTTTAAGACAGTAGAAGCCATAGCGTATGCTATTCCTTTGTGTAGACCACAAAGCTTAGAAACTCTCAGGATGTTAACACAGGACTTACTCTGGTTTTCTGGGCCTTGCTGCCCACAGGAGGAAGCCATTTCTAGAGCGGTACAGTCTGCCTTTCCTGGAAGCTGCTTCCCGTGGGTCTGCTGCTGATGCACCTTAATATGAACTGACATTTTATAGAACACTTTAAAGTTTGCAAAGAACGTTTACATGCTTTTTTTGTATGGACCTCACAGCAACCCTGTGAGGTAGGTACTATAGGTATTATTTTTCACATTTTACAGTTGGGGAAACTGAGGCTACAAGTGGTTCAGTGATTTGCCCATGGTCATAGAACTCCTGAGGATCTGAGGAGGGATTGGAATGTAGATCTTTTTGTGTCTGTGTTATGGCACCTCACTGCTCACTCCCTTGGGTTATCTTTTAAAATGGAAGCAGATCAGCTTTCTGTCTTAGACAGTCACATAATTGTCACCCTGATAGATGCACAAGTTGGTTTGATCTTTTGCTTTTTAAAACCCAAACTCATAATTTCTCATTCAGGACTGATTTGATTAGAGCTGAAAAGTGAAAAATCATCTTGTTCCTAAAATTCAATTCAGAGTTTTACATTTTTAGTGTAACTCTTGTATTCCTCTAATGCTTTGCTGAATCTGTGATCTTATTTGTGCGGGAGGTCCTTATGCCACAGTTGCTGTAGCACTTCCCATCCGGTGTGGTTTTTTAGTCTCCATTGCTCCAGGAATCCCTGCGGAGAATCCAGCTCAACCCTGGAGCTCTTCCTCCCTCATGGGCACCAGCATGGCTCTCCGGGTTCTCCCTTCACTTGTACTGCTTTTCTAGGCATCCATATCTTCCATGATGCTCACAGGGATCCTTGAAATGAATTGATAGGATAGCTTTGGAAAACTAATTTATGTGTTTTTGAACTCAAAGGTTTTTTTCTTTTTCTCCAATAAATGTCATTTTTTTTTTTAAGCTCTGAATCTGTACATGGGCTGTGTATTACAGGTGGGATTGGGTGTGTGTGGTGTGTGTGTATGTCTGTCTGTGTGTATACACATCGGTCCACCCTCACAGATGAAGGTAATTGCCCAGAGTCATAACTCTGTAGATCCACAACAGAATGGAAGCAAAACTCAGACTTGATCTCCTGACTTCTAGAGGCTTCTTCACGACACTAGTTTTTCATTTCCCTGGCATAGACTCAAAAAATTCACATTAAACTACTCTTATTTGCTCTGTGGACATGGTGATTCTGTGCATATGTATAATATGCTGTGTGTCATTGGTGCGTGTATGGGGTGATTGTTTTAGATACATGTATGCCTATACATGGGTATATAAAGATGGCAAATGACGGAGAAACATATCATTTTAGTGTTGCAATGAGAAGTTGGAGTCATGGAAAGAATCTTGAGAGCCAGGAGTTGAGGATTCTCAGTCCAGCTTTGGCACTGTGCTTTTGGGCAGGTCACTTGGACACTCTGGACCTGTTTTCTCCTCTGTAAAAGGAGGGGTTTGGGCTTAATGATTGTGCAGCCAGATTCACTTTAGCTGTTTCTTTCTCCTGTTTGTCTTCCTGCCTTTTCCCCACAAATATTATCTTCCTTTCCAATTCCTAGTGAAATGCTAGGGAACCCCTGTACTGCTAAGCAGCCTCCAAGGACTGGTCTCCAGAAACTGGAGCATCCAAGGCTGCATTGCAGATTGGAGTAAGTCCAGCAGAAGATAAAACAAGTAAACTGTACTGAAGACAAAATCAGTTATCGAGATAGATGGCTCCATGAGTATGAATAAAATGGGGAACAAAGAGCAAAATCTTAATGCTAAAAGTGAAATGCACAGAGGAAAGGAACTCTTTATTCTTTGTGTGTTGGATTTTTTTTTTTTTTTTGCTTAAAACCAAGTTCTTTGGAGCTCCCCCCAGTCTCACTGCATCCAGATGTTTTTCTTCATCTGTCCTCACAATAAGAATGAATTTAATCACCTTTCTTCAGACAAATAATAAAGTCCAAATAATATTTACCCCTGCTTTTTCACTTCATTTGGATGGTCTCTGTTCTACTTGTCATAGAGAAGTTCCCAAATCCCGACAAATAAAGATCATTAGGTATGTGAATATAGGATCAAAGAAATTTGAGATTTTGAACAACAACATAGATCCCCATTTGTCTAGAAAGGACAAGATGAATTTTCAAAGGCTCTCCTAGTCCTGATACTCTTATCTTGTTGCCCTGCCCTGAAACCTTTATCTGTAGGTACACTGACTCCCTGTCTCCTCTGTGAACCCATCCTTAGAACTTGACAGAGTTCAACACAGCCCATAACAAACGGATTTCTACTCTCACCATTGAGGAAGGGAATTTGGACATCCAGAGACCAAAGCGGAAACGGAAGAACTCTAGGGTAACTTTCAGTGAAGACGATGAGATCATCAATCCAGGTGAGTGTGGGTTCCCTGAGGAGAAGCTTGTCCTTTCAGAGAACCAAACAAACATCATTTTTGGTGGAGAGAAAGCTTGGATTGGAGTTAAGAGACCTGGATTCAAATCTTGTCTCTGCTATTTGTTAACTTTGCAGTCTTCATCTCTGAGCTTCACTTTCCTTACCTGTAAATTGGGAATGATAAAATTTGCACTGCCTGCTGCAAAGTGCTTTTAAGAAGGTCAGATGAAATATAGTATATAAATACTGTATACATTTTATCTGTGTTCTAAACCTTGATTTCATGTATTGGGTTTTGTGAAAACAGGGCTATTCATTTTTTATCCTCCTCAGCATAAGTAAAAGTTTGTTTTATGGCTAAATTGGTAGCTAACAAGTAGCAGAGCTGGGATGTCCTAATTCCAAGTGTAGCATTCTCTTCACATGACCAAGGAAGTTCTTTATGTCATAAGAGTTCAATGCAGGGTTATTCTAAAATAGGATTTTGGTTTTAGAAATTCATTTTATGGACCATTTTTCTTCAGGAACACATCTCTTTGTATAGGCAAGGCATTACCCATGCTGCCTCTATTCATATTGTTAATATTCTTAGTCATTTTAGCTGATCTGTCCTCTGCCGATTATGAGAAGCCAGGATCCGGATTGTGATTTAATACAATGTGTTCACAAGCTTCAGAGTTGGAGCTACTTCTCCTAGTCTTGTACAACATAGTTAATTGAGCCCTTAGAGATTTCACATCTCTTGGCAAAGTGTGGCCTCTGGATCATAAGTTAAGGAATTCAAGTCAGAATGCCGAGCACTATTCTCCAGTCTTTACATTGATTTGGGTGGCAAATGCTGGGCTAGGCTTAGAGTAGGCTTGTTCTTGCAGATATATGCACCTAATATCACAGATTAATTACACAAAACCATAATGTTGCAAAGGGCTAGTGCCACAGAAATAACTTGATGCCAAGTTTGTCTGCATTCTTCTTATTTACACATCGGTCTCACTTTGTTTCCATTGCCCTTTGCAGAAGATGTGGATCCTTCTGTTGGCAGATTCAGAAACATGGTACAGACTGCAGTGGTTCCAGTTAAGGTATGGATTAGTGAAGTATGATGTGTGCCATGAGCTGTGGCTCCAGTCTTGTTTTTAAACTCCCCTTCGTGTACGTGAGGTTTAGTTGCATGGTTCATTTTAATATTGAGTTCTTCCTGTCAGTCTTCATTTTCTAGTTTCCTGATAATTCCTTGGTTTGTATCTGGCTGGGCTATGGGAAGCTTGGGAGACATTCTCTAACTAGCGGGCCTGGTGCTGCCCATTGTGGATATAGATATAACAGAGGCTTTTCCAGGAAAGGCCTCCGGGATGGTTCTAGATTGCCTTTTATTTTTTGGCCTCTTCCCTTTCTCTTATTTGGGTGGTTGAACTAAGTTGACCTTTAGGGTTCTTCTGCAATTGTGAGTCTTAAGACCACAGTATAGGTCGAAGAGGGAAGGTGGGGAATTGTCAGGGTTACCATAGAGCTCGATCTCTTTTTCTGCTTCACCCTTTTCTCTCTTTATTTGCAAACCCTAGAAGAAACGCGTCGAGGGCCCTGGTTCCCTCAGTTTGGAGGAGTCAGTGAGCAGGCGCATGCAGAACTTTCCATTCAGCGGAGGATTGTATGGGGGCCTGCCCCCTACCCACAGTGAGGCAGGTTCACAGTCACATGGCATCCATGGGACTGCACTAATTGGTGGCCTGCCCATGCCCTACCCAAACCTCGCGCCTGAGGTGGACTTGACCCCTGTTGTGCCATCAGCAGTGAATATGAACCCTGCACCAAACCCTGCGGTCTACAATCCCGAAGCTGTAAACGAGCCCAAGAAGAAGAAATATGCAAAGGAGGCTTGGCCTGGCAAGAAGCCCACACCCTCCTTATTGATTTGATATTTTTGGTCCTGGGGTGGGGTGGGAATTGGGTGGAAGGGTGGTTTGGGGGGCTAATGAACTGAGGAAAAAAAAACTTTCCATGTGTGCAGTATCGTCTTTCAGAATGTCTCTTGGTGTCCTAACCATGTAATTTTATGACGGGCTGGGGTTGGGGTTGAAATATCCCGTTAAAGATCTGTCTTCAGAACGCTTTCTATGTATAGAAATTTATTTCATGCATCTTGTGAGCTAAACTGCCCAGCCACCTTTTCTCCAGGCCCTTCGACCTCCCTTCTAGGATCATTTTTTTATTTGAAGTTATATATATATTGTTTGTAATGAACACCAGGCCCTCAAGATGAGTTGGATGGCCATGTAGCAGGAAAGCTGCTAGTGTTACTGATAATGTGGGTCATGTGACCTGATTTGTATTTGCTATACTTGAAATTCCCAGATAGAGTTGATTTTAATGAATTTTTCCTATGACAGTAGGGTTCTCATGAATTATAGACTGGTCATAAAAGGGTTCTAGAGTTCTTCATGAAAACCTTATCTAGGTTTAAACTTAAAGCTTTTCCCCAGGTCCGCAAGTTGGAGTCCTATAGTTAGACCTGTCCCTTTCTGTCCTTACTGTTGGGATAAGAATGATTAGATCCAGGTCTGTAGTTGCGGTTAAAACATGATTGTAATTTGACCTGTGGTTTTGTTTTTTAGAAAACATCAGCACTCCATTTGCTAATGTTTCTCATTTGATTCCAGGGTGCTGTTTTCTCAAGGCTTTATTTCTCCTGTCAAAAGGCGTTAGGAAGATGATTTTTAAAAAAGGCTATGACCAGTTTAGGGTAGTTTACATTGAACATTAAAAGATTTTATTTGGCAAGTGACCATCTCTTGAGGAGGATGACTTTAGGACTAGATTCAACAGCTTTTCCCCTCCCTGTGATGTGAGTCCTTGGTAGCTCAGAACTTTTAAGGCTGGTCTTGGCCAAGACACATAGGAGGCAAAGGGAGGGAACATCAATGGGAGATTTGGACAGAGGTTTGTACATTTGTGAAATAGACTTTTTTCCACACTTTCTGTGTAGCTTTTTACCTGTAACCTTGACTACATTGTAAATTAAATGCGACTTTTTGCCATTTGGGCTGGGTCAATGTTTCAGTCCCCATCCCCTACTCCCACATGGTTAGGAACTGTTTTCCATCCCAGAATGTACTGATCTGTTCCCATTTTGGTGCTGCAAATGAAGATTCCCGATGAAGATGGAAGTTCTAATTAGCTTTGTAGGTCCCCCAGCTCGAGCTGAAGGATGTAAAATAGGTTAACATGTACTGACCTTCTTCATGGAGAGAAAACTGCTGTAGTCCTGCTCACCCAAAGGTGTATTATATATACAAAGCTGCCTCCCAGCCCCTCATGCAGTACCTCCACCTCCTGGGACCAATTATATGTTTTTGAGGTGTGTGGTGGTAGACTAAATTGAAGCCAAAGGTTAAGATAGTGGAGTTTTGCAGTTAAATAAAGGTAATAGCTTTTTAATTAAACTTGTATTTCTTGGTATTCTGGGATCTGACTTTAATATGGAATAAATTGGATAGGATATAGAGAAATGTAATTGGTGGGAGTGGGGAAAGGCTCATCATTTTAGTTATTGATCTAGAGGATGGACTTTTTTTTTTTTTCCTCCCAAAGAACCACTGATAAAAATGGTTCTTAAGTGGGCCCCCCTCAGGGCAGCAATTGGACTGGCTAGATTTATTGGATTTCATCATCAATTTGCTGATGGAACAGTACATTCAGCTTGGGCCATTTGGAGTCAGGAACAGAACCTGGCATGGATGCTTCATGAGTGCTGTGATTTCTATGACCTTTTGGTTCCAAGACTTGGCAGGGATAACATTCCCTTTTATTTACAAGGCATTCAGTTGTCAACAGAAATCCAGAATTTACTGCCCTTTGTAGGTGGGGCATTGACCTATAAGAATGGGGGGTTGGTTTGGTTTTTCATTTCCACTTTACATTTTTAACTCCAGAAATTGGATCAAGGGTCAAGGGCATCTTGACTGCCCCTAACATTCCTTTTTCAGCTTCTGAATACCTCTGTAAGATGCTTCCAGCCTGAAATGAAAAACAGTTTCTGGGAGGTTATAGAAGTTCTCTGAAGATCTCATTTTCTCCAAGTCTCCCTGCTGACCAGCTTCCTTAAAACCTCAGGCAGTTTGCTTTTTCCTTGAATTGAATTAAAACAGCTGGAGGAATTGGATACCCACCACTTGGATGTCCAAGACATTTCTCCATCCTGAAAAGTGCCTCTAATTTGTGGATGTCAAGTCAGACTCCTCATTTCACGGTTACATGACAAATAACTAAACGTCAGGATAATATTTTTGCCACGTGTGAATGTGAGTGCATTTGTGATATAGATGTGTGATTTATCTGTAGTAATTTCTTAAATTTGTAGAATATATATGTGAAGAACCTCAAAAATGTGTTAGGGTAATAATGGATTTTCTTGTTTAGGTATTTAAAAGAATTTTGAGGATTGGGAAAGTGGGATTTTTTTGGCCTTTTGTATTCTGTTCCTCCCTGATGAGGTGGGCACTGTCCAGCAAACCTTCTGGCTTGTGCCTTGATAATAATAAAACTATTGTGAGATATGCACATGTGGTGTTCCCTTCTATATGTGGGGCAAACCTAACATATTCCCTCTCTGTTCTCATTCTGTCCATTTCAGGAGTCTGGCTGAAGGAGGAGGTACTTCATTCTATGTCACTGCATCCTGGGGCCCACTGTGGCATCTCCACTGCTCAGCCTTTTTGGCACGAACCGGGCACATTGCCACGGGATAATGGAACCTTGCTGTTAACTGTTCAGATTCAGACTGCTTTGTGCCAAATTCTCTTGTTCAGCATGGAGCAGAGAGACAGGGTCACTTAGAGCCCTGCTGCTCTTTTAAAGGTAAAATGTCCCACTTAATTTTAAGTAAGCCCAGCCACATCACAGGGTTTGCTGGATTAGGATTTAGCCTTTGCATATCAGGAGGACTCCTCCTTTTGAGTTGCAGTTCAATTTGGGCAGCAATCAATTTGGTCTCTTAGGGTGTGTGGGGGGGATTTGGAAGATTAAACTAGCAATTCATGGCTCAGGAAAAAATAGTATGGAGGCCAGCCCTTCAATGCAATTCAGTGAACATTTATTTAAGCCCCTGTTGTGTGCAGGACACTGGAAGAAATACACATAGACAAGTACTTTTAATGCAGTTAGAGGACTGAACCCTTGAGATGAGAATCTCCAGCTTGGGGAGATATCAGCCCACACCAAGGAGATCTGTGAAGCCTCCCTGGAAGAGAGGGGGCGAGTACTTGAGCAGGGTGAAAATGATATTGGGGTCTGGGTGGATTGCAGGCTAACTTGGAGCGGCAGCCAGCGAGGCTCTGGAGAGCTCAGGTTTCTTTAAGGAAGGCCTGGTGCCTGGAATGATAAGAGTTATAGTGGTATGGCTTCCCAGTGGGGCAGCATCTTCACCAGTGTGTTCTTGGTGCCCCCCTTCAGGAGGGGCCTGGATAAATTGGAGTGTGAACAGTGAAAGGTGGGCAATCAAGATGGTGAAGGATACAGAGACCACACCACATCACGGTCAGTTGGAGAAACAAATGGTAGCTTGGAAGACAGGATGGTAATTATCATCAAGTCTAGTATCTGAAGAAAAGTTTCATGGAGAAGGAATTAAATATGCTGTTGTCAAAAATGAAATTTAACAAATGGGAAAGAGGCAATTTTCTAAGCTAGATATAATTTATTAGAAGCATGCAGCTTGATGATAGGCTAGTCTCCATTTGTGTCAAAGATTCAGAGTGAGACTTGACAGTGTTTTTCAAATTCAGGTATATATATCTTCTTTCTATTTGGCCTAATTTGGACCTGTGATAAAAGCAAGACAATCCTGATAGGTGGATATTTTAATAAAGAGGCAGATTAATATAGTTCTCAGTTCCTCCCATAGGGTAAGGAGAGAAGAGCAATCTCTTGACTAGAAAAGCATAATCCATCTCAAGTTCTTTCTGGTTTGGTCTCCACTTAGACTGGACCACTCTAACTTGGATTAGCAAAATCAAGGACATAAAAGAAGTCACTGGGGAGGGCCTAGCTCAATCTGATCATCAAAAAGCTATTGGGGGCTGGGAGTGATCACCTTAGTCTATCATGCTCTTCAGAAACTGTCTGACTTTCAGAAATAGGGTCTGTCAAAAGAGGAAATAGGTGGATTATAGAGAAATGTTGGTTATTAGCTTCATAGAGTGTAAAACAGGAAGTACAGGCGGAAGAGGCAAAGAAAAGATAGATTCTGATTTGATATAAAGTAGGGTTTCCTCTTCACTGAGGATCTTCTAGGGAAGTCTGGTACCCATCTATTGGAGAAATTAAAGATGTGATTATCATGGAAGTGTGAGGTGCACTTAGCTCTTAAGGTCCTTTGCAACTCTTGATTCTGTGGGCTGAGCTTACAGAAATCAATCTCGGCAGGAAGATGTGTTTGGGAGAGATTTTATCTACAAGAAGTAGTGTGCATAAAAGCAAAGGAATGGTAATCAAAATCAGGAAACACTATGTGGTTTGATCTGGGATGCTGAGGATGTAATAGAGTTGAATAATAAGGATATTGATCTTTTGCACGATACTTCATCTCCCAATTCTGTGTCCTTGCCCAGGTTGTGCCCCCAGGTTGGAATGCTCTCTTCACCTCTGCCTCTTAAAATCCCTGGTTTCCTTCAAGACTTATCTCAAATGCCAATTTCTGCATAAAGTTTTTCCTATTTCCAAGGTTGCTAGTGCCTTCGGCCTCAACTTGACCTTCATTTTATTTCATTTATTTTGCATGTATTTTATATAAAGTATTTGATATCTCTCTTATAGATTCTAAGTCTCTTGGGTAATATAATAAGCTTTTTTTTTTTTTTTTTTTTTTGCTGAGGCGCTTGGGGATTAAGTGACTTTCCCAGGGTCACACAGCCAGGAAGTATTGTGATCTAGTTCAGATGGATCTGAATCGGTCCCTGTTCGGGCGCCAAAATGTGGTGAGCTTTTTCTTCTCAAAACACAGCCAGGTGATAAAAGTTCAGATCTTTTATTATCTCCAATATAGCCCGGTTACCTTAGAGGCTTATCTCTCTGCTTGGTTCCAAGAGCTCTCTCCGAATGTCTCCAAATCCAAAGGTCTGGTCCTTCAGCCTCTGCCTCTGCTTTCTTCAGCCTCCAGCCAGCTCCAACTCTTCATGTCATTCCAGTGAAATCTTGACTTGTAGTGTCTTCACTCTGAAGAACTTTCCGACTGGCCCATTGGCCTATTTATGCTCCTTCCAGAGAGAGGGATTATGGGTAGTTCTACTTAGTACCTTGTTTCAGGTTCTGCCCAAAACATCTTCTTGTAAGATTAGATCAACTCTAATTAGTTAGCAGTTAGTAAGGATTCCAACAAGGAAGTGTTAAGTGTCTGAGATCAAATTTGAACTCAGGTCCTCCTGACTTCAGGGCTGGTGCTCTATCTCCTGCGCCACCTAGCTGTCCCCTATAGTAGGATTTTAATAAATGCTTGTCGATTGTTTGAAGAAGGCTGGAGGGATACATTTGAGCTAAGTTTTAGAAGGCCAGGACTTGTTAAAGAATGTATATTTTCTTCATTGAATTCAGGGGAGCCCCTAGAAAGCTTTAAAGCAGGAAGCATATGATCAGACCTGTGCCTTAAGAAGATTTCTCCTGCAGTATGTGCAGGATGCCTCGGAGGCAGAGAAAACTGTGGCAGGTTATGGGGACTGTAGCTAAGATGGGGCAACAGGAGGAGTGGAGGAGAATAAGGAAGGCAGGGAGGCATCAGCTGATCCTGAGTGGGAGGTGGAATTGAACAGAATCAGAGATAAAAAGATAGGCTTTAAGGCTTACTGGGCTTTTGTCATCACATGTGTGAGTCTCTCATTTCCTGGAATCTCAGGAGGGTTTAAGTGACTTCTGCAGGGTCTCTAGGATCTCTCCTTCCCCTGCAATGTGTGATTGTGAAGTTTAGGGTCCGGATGGTTGTCAGTGGTGATGGTGGCCCCAGCGGAAATGGCTAAGTTAGGAGGAAGGGCAGACTCTGGGGAGGAGAAGGAGCCAAATCTGAGCCCCCAGATCAGCGGCATTCCAGGCCTGTTGGGGCAGCGGGTGCCCAAGGGCCTCGCCATGCCTGAGTCAGTGACCACGACAGCTGAGTCCAGCTCTTCGGGCGCAGTTACCCTAAGGCAGGGAACTTTGCGGCTCGTGATCCTCTCACTTTATTGGAGGAAAATGGAGGACACAGGACAGAAAAAAAGGAGAATGATACATGCTGAAATGGAAGTTACACAGGCCAGACAGCAGAGGATTGTCCCTCAGGTACGTGGGAGCTTAGCTTGATTCAGAAGACCAGCTGGCCTCCAGGGTCCCCTACTGCTCTGCCTTGCCCGCAACCAGGGGACCTAATGAAAGAAACATTTGCAGGCTCCCACAGTCTGCAGACAGACCCGGGCTCCCACAGGGGAGGCAGCAGGCAGTGAGTTGTTAGTGATGGATTCTAAGACAAGCCGAGCACAGACAGTACGGCCAGCACTTCTTCACGCCCTGTAACAGTCTCCATTGCTCGGGTGTAGATGGGCAAGGAAGTGATTCCATTTTCAGCCAGTAGGCCCAGCCTGCTTGTGTGGAGCAGTGCCACGTGCAAAGGGGCATCTGTGAGAAGTGATGAGAGTCAGGAGAGGAACAGGACCGTCTGTTCTGCCGGCCAGGGCAGCTTCGCGCCATTGAGGAAGAGCGGCGCGTCTCCACAGACTCAGCGGCACGCCCAGCACTCACCTTCCGTAGTAAATGGGGCTGGGGGAGGGATGCGTCTACACAGGCACCTACAGTACAGGGAGGGAAGTGAGGACGGAGGGGCGCCCCGCCGGCCAGTCAGTGCTCCAGGTGTGATAGCACTAGCAGGGGCACTGCACATCTTGGCTAACTCGGGCGAGAAGCTGCTGGAAGGCAGGGCCCCTGGGTGCCTGGCCGGGCATTTGGTAGCTGTTGTCCCATCTCTTGAATCAGCATTGTGCATCTTTTGACCCGGTGCAGGCTCATCTCAGCCGCCAGTGTGGGGGCAGGGGGGGCACCCCTGGGGGCTGCAGGCCGTGCCAGCGCTCCCGGGAGGGACTTTCCTTCTTTTCTGGGCAGCCGAGGGATGGCCTCTGTGTTGCTCACTGGAGAGGAAAATGGCTTTTGCCAAGTGAGAGTCTGGGACGCCCCGATGCGGCGGCTCGCCTGGCCTGCCGTCTGCTGCCTCTCCTTTCTCCCCCTCTCATTTTTTCTTTTTCATCTCTGCCTCCCTCCCTGCACCGGGCCATCTCTCAGGGTGTAATCTCGGGTCTGGGGAGGAGAGGGAGATTCTGACCCAGCTCAGGCTTCTCCTTGTGGGCCCACTCAACACTTTCTGCTTTATGTCCCTGGTCCCTCTCTGGGGCTCACCAGACACACTCAGGCCCCTTCTCTCCCCCAGCAGCCTCCTCATCCTCTTAACTCAGAGCATTCTTCTCATAATGATGCTGGGAAGTGGCGGTTCAAATACTACCCGTTTGGAGATAAGAAATCAGGAGAAGTGGTGACTTGTCTAAGCTGCACAACTAATGTCAGAACTAGCACTGCAGCCCATTGATTTGAGGACCATAGTCCTTTCCACTGTACCACATAAGCCATTGCTCCCAGTGCATCCTCTTTCCCTCTAGTTCCTGGTCTCTAGTGTCCTAAGTCCAATCTCTCAGGTACACCTCAATCAATCAATAGTTATTAAGCCCTTTCCTGTATGGTAGACATTGTTAGTTGCTGGATATACAAGTACAAAGAGAGAACACCCTAATCTCAAGGAACTTTTAGTCTCATGAGGTGGAGGATCAGGTCGAGAGAGAGACAAATACTTAATTTGTCTCCACCGAGCATAAATGTCAGTGGAATATATATTACAAAGAAGTTAAACACAAGTTAGTTTAGGAGGAAAGGCACAACTGAGGGGAATTAGGAATAAGTTCATTCAGAAGATGGTGCTTGAGCTGCTTCTTAAAGAAAGAGTATAAGGTGGAAGTAAGGAGGGATGAGTGCATCCTAGACATCTGGGATGGCAAGTGCCAAGGCATAGAGATGGACATGGAGGAGAGAAGGCTAGTTTGTTGAGATTACAGAATATGTATGTTCAGGGGTGGGAGTGTTAAAATTTAATAGAGCCTTAAAAGTAGATTGGGGTTGAGTATTTAAGGCCAAATAAAAGTCCAGCAAGGTGCACTGGAAATAACATTGCATGCGGATTTGGATTCTGGCCTTATCACTTACTATCTATGTGATTTTGGGCAAATAAATTAGTGAACTTCATCTATAAAATAAAAAAGGTTGAGTTATATGACCTCTTGGGAGTCTTTCAAGTCAATAGTTCTATCATTCTGTGGCCTTGCTTTTTCAGAAATGGGACATTTGAATGAAATGGCTCCTCACTGTCCAATTTTCTTTCCACACCAATGTATTAGCAGAAGAAAAGGGAAATGTCTTAGCCTTTGGGGACGATCATCTTGTGAGAGGATCAGAATTCTGTTGTCAGTTAAAATCCAGATTGTTTTCTAAAGCTTCTGCTCTTTTTGCTATGCCATCTGAGGATAGAGGTAGAGCAGCAGGAAGGACTCCACTCCCCCATCCACTGACACTTCCAAACAGATCTGGAAAATGAACCAAATTGACTCCTGATTGGAAAATATGAGGAAAAAAACACTTTAAGAAAAGTCTATAGAGAGATGAGACAGGTCTTCCACCACTGGTGATAGAGGTTTAGCCAGAAAAAGACCCCACAAGGGATATTCCAGTACAAAGAGAGCGTAGGAAGAGATTTCAAATTCAGCAAATGAAAAAAATCCATCAATTTTGTGATTCCTAGTTCTAAGTACTAATCCAGGATTGACTGAGAAGGGAACTTGTGCCTGGAGGTTCCAGGGTAAGAAGCAGTAGCTGTGTGGTTCTGACTCCAGGAGAAGAGTCTCAGTTCTACCCTCCAGCCCAGTCCAAAGCCTGAATTAACAAAAGCAAGAATCCAGACCGAACAGATGCCATTAATATTACTTTACAGCTATCTGATGGTGCCTGAGTCCAATAACTGTATACTGGAATTCTAAATGGAACAAGCCTATGGGGTATTCCCTTCAGATGCAGACTCAGCTTAGGACCAGAGCTTGGACCAGGAGGACAGAAAATTAGACTTTGCTAAGAGATCAGACCACCTTAGGGACACTTGAGAGCTTGTAGGTCCCCAATTTGAATTATTCCTGACATACTGGAATGACCCAAATATCCCCAAGAAAGTAACAGAAAGACCAATCCAAAACATTTTCCTGGAAGACCATAGAACTTGGCCCTAACTATAAGTCCAAAGATAAAAAAGTAATGTGAAAGTATGAGCAAGTAAAAAGTTATAATGATAAACCAACCCAGAAAAGAATGACTCCAAAACATCTATGAGCAAAGCAGTTTGATATAAGGAAGGAAAAATATAAAACTGCACTGAATACTAGAAAGGACTAAGTAGAAATTGAGGCTGCATGAAAAAAGAAAATTAAAGTCAAGGGGAAAGAAAATTTAAAGTGTTTCATACCAAAAACAACTGACCTGGAAGACAGATTAAAGAGAAATACTTTAAGAATCATTGAGCTAACTTGGAAGCCAAAAAAGAGGTTAAATATCATATTTCAAGAAAAAAACTGTGCAGATGTGTTAGATCAAGAGGTCAAAACAAAAATAGAAAGAATACATTAGTCACCCTCTGAAAGCAACCTCAAAGTGAAAATTTTCCAGGAGCATTACAACCAAAATCCAATACTTTTGTATCAAAGCAAAAAATCCTGCAAGCAACCAGAAAGAAAGTACCAAGTTACCATAGCCTGGCTCACACACAATTGTGTAGCCACTATAATAAAAGAGTAGGAGTTTGGAATACAACACTCCAGATGTAGATTCATAGCCAAGTATAACTCATTCATCAAAATGAATATAATTCTAAAGGATAAACAATGAAATAGAGGACTTTCAGTCATTCTAGATGAAAAGCTCAGAGTTACCTGGAAACTTTAAAGACAAACACAAAAGGGTGTGAGTTATCAACTGTAAGGGGCTAAACAAGGAAAGTTGTTTGTTTCTATAGTGGAAATGTTATTGTGTCCCCATAGAGTCCTATCATCATCAAGGATCATAAAGGGAGTTTAGTTCAGTTATGTTTTTATTGTCTTAAAATAAGAGTGAAAAGGAAAGGAAAGAATAATAGATGAGGGAGAAGGAACAGATGGGAGAAAGGTACCCCACACACTAGCTACACAAACAAGGCAGAAGAGGTAGGAGGGAACTTGACACATGAACCTCACTTACATTTTTCAGCTATTTCCCAATTGGGAGGAGCTCCTTTAGTTTCCAATTTTTTGCCACCACAAAAAAGAGGGCTTATAATTTTTTTTTTAATCTTAAGAGATTGTTTTGCTTGGGACTACCTTCTCCCTCTAGCCTGGAAGTGATAAAAGCATATATTGAGATATATTTTTTGGACATGGCCGATACAGAATTCGTTTGCTGTGACTGTGTATTTATAACATGGATTTGCTTTTTTTTTTTTTTTTTTTCCTTTTCTGAATTAGGGATGTGGGAAAGGAGGAAGAGCAAGTTTATTTTTATTGATTAAATATTAATTTAAAAATATCTAGGGAAGCAGCTATAGAAGCACAGTTGTCAGATAGCTGTCAAAGCAGTAACCTAGGCAGGACATTTGTCCACCCTCCTGGAGTGAGGGATTGGCAGACTTAGCTTGTCCCTGTTCATTTTTGTCTCTATTCATTTTTGTCTTAGGCCAAGGGATACTTCCTTGGGAGGGAGGAATGAGAGAGAACTCTAGTGGGTGGAGGATGATTGAAGTTTATATCACCATACCCATAGGCAGAGCATTCCCTATACAGAGCAATCAGTTATAAGCCTAAAGATCTGAGGGAAGAGAAAGTGGTGAGGAAGGAGCAGGAATCTAAAATGGAATGTTTGTAGCTAGCATTTATGTAGCTTTTAGATAGCATTTCTACATAGCTATACTTTGGGCAGCAAGGTAGTATAGTGAATAGAGCACAAGGTCTATCAGGAAGACTCATTTTCATGAGTTCAAATATACTTTCAGACACTTCCTATTTGTGTAACTCTGGACAAGTCATTTAACTCTGTTTGCCTCAGTTTCCTCATCTGTGAAATGAACTGGAGAAGGAAAAGGCAAACCACTCCAATATCTTTGCCAAGATAACTATAAATGGCTCACAAAAAATTGGACATGACTGAACAAATATGGTGCTTTAGTGTTTGTAAAGCACCTTACATTTGCCATTTGATCCTCACAACCCAGGGAGGTAGGTGCTCTTACCTCCATTTTGCAGATGAGGAAACTGAGTCAGACTTGCCCAAAGTCACACAGGTAGGAAATGCTAGAATCACTTCCAAGTTTTGTAGACTCCCCAAGTTCATCCCCATTCCCTGTCATACTTTTGCCTCCACTCAAGTTAGAATGAGGAGTCATAAGACCAAGGATTTCAGCTCTCATCCCTGTTTGACTTTAGATAAAGCATTATATGAGAATACTGAGGTTATTTTCATCTGAAAAATGGGATAATATACTGATTCATACTTTCTGCCCTTTGGGATCATAGGGAAGATACCCATACCTTCAAAATCCTATAAAATCCTAACTATTAGGTGCTATTATCAGGCAAGTGTCTTAGCTCAATCTCTTCATTTAACTTGAGAAACCACTTGTCCAGAGTTGTGTGGTTATGGAAGAGCTGAGACCAGAGGTAGTTCTGGACCCCCAGGCTACTACTTTAAAACTTTTTAATGAAATTGATAATAACAAATGTGAATATTTACATGTGTTTTAGAAGAATTTTACAAGAAATAGACTAATACTAATACTGTCCTGCTAGTCCACATCCCTGTTTAAACTTCTGTCGCCTTCTGATTATTAATATCTTTGAAGTTCTTTGCTTTTTTTCTCTCTTTTGGCATCATCATCACTGCTAACCTACTCTACCCCATACCTTTCCTTACCCCACATAAAAGCCCTCCTTTGTAACACATATAGTCAAGCAAAATAGAGTCACATGTGGACTGTGTCTGAAAGTGCTTAGTCTTCATTATCTTTGCTAAGAGATGGGAAAGTGGCTTCATCATTCATTAGGTTTCTGGGGTCATAATTACCAGTCATGATTTTCCATTGTGGATCAGCTTGCTTCTCAGAGAATCAAGAAAGTTTGAACAGAATAAAACTATTTCAAAATCCTTGATTCTAGGGAAATTTTGTCTTCCCCTGAAACTGCTGCTTCCCTGCTATAGGTAGAATCAGCTTCAATGGAGAATCAGACTCCATTGCCTGGGACTGGTGATCTAATTCAACTTGATTCAGAAAAGATTAGCTGCCAACCATGTGCAGATCACTGTGCTAGATTCTGGGGAAACAACGATTTTGCCACTTCAAGTTGCTTGTAACAAGTATAAAGATGAGTACACGTGATAATTTGAGAAGGGAGAAGACACTAACACTTGCTGAGGGAGGCTCACCAAATGCTTCCTTAAGCAGAGAGCACCCAAAGAACCTTGAAGGAAGAGGTGGGGTTGCTGAAAGGTGGAATGGAGAGAGTGCATCCCAGCCATGGGTTAATGTAAGGAGGTGAGAGGTAGAGTGTCAAGGGAGATTTAAAAGACTGATTAAATCAATTGGGCTAGAAGATTAGAATGAAGGAAGGCTGGAAAGGTGATTGGGAGCCAGATTGAAGAGCTGCTTGAATATAAGGGAATATAGACTGATTTGCCACTGAGTAGTCTAGACAATGCACAAGTCATTATAATAAAGTTTTCTCTGTCAAGGACAGTGGACCCACCACAACCCACCACACTTGGACTCTTAATATTACAGAGGTGTGCTTATAGAGGAGGAGATAGACATGGTACTAAGGAATAGATGGGAAAATAGACAAATTTGACAAAGTGTATATAGAAGAGATCTATGCTGGAGGTGATATAATTGAGAAGGTATGGAAGGACCAATAAACAGTATCTGAAAAGGGAAGATACCGAAGACATTGGAATAAAATCTTGTTTATTAATAGTGATAACTGAGAAAACAATACATAAATGAATGTAGCATTTATTAAGCACAGTCAATAAACATTTATTAAACCCCTGCTCTGTGCCAGGCACAGAAAAGTATATAAAGAAAAGTATAAAAGAGGCCTTGTCCTCAAGAGAGCTCACAGTCTAATGGGAAAACAACATAGGAAGCTGGAAAGGGAATTGGGGAAAAAGATGAATATCTGAAGGTGGAGTAGGAAATGATTTGAAGAAATCAACAGAGTTGATTTCATCTTGCAGAATGATGTTTCTCCAAAAATTCAGTCGGTTTTGAGTGGGCAAATTCTCTTGTGTGCCCACCTCAAGTGGAAGGCCTGGGAAGGGGGGCCCCAGGTAGTGGGTGCTAAGGTGCTGTGAATTTCAATTTTTGTGCTCACTCTGCTAAGCACTGGGGATATAAACAGAAAAATCAGACAGCCCCTTCTCTCAAGAAGTTCTCATTTCTAATGGAAATGACATAGCTGGAAATTTTCATTTGAAAATTTGATGGAAAAGTCACCATGGTCCTGTACCTAAACTGAGGACATCTTCAGTGAGGATGTAAATAACTATCAAGCTTTCACAAGTGATACTGCATCATTACCATTTCATAACTAACTGAAAAAATATAGAGAATATAAGATTCTACTGTACTGTTTATTGAGTATTAAAAAACATTTGATTCAGCAGAATAGATACTACCATACTGATTCTTATGAAAGATGATGTCTCCTATCTAGGCATTTAACTGAAGCTGGCTCATACCAACTCTCAAGAGCGAATTGTTAAGTTTTCAGATTGAGCTTTTATACCTCAGACATCAGCAAATGCCACAAATCAGTCTTGATTTATTGTTTTGTGACTGTCTAGAACTTAAGAAAATGATGGAGAAAATGTTAATATACTTTAAATATAAAAATGTATTGTGTGTTTTGGGTTAATTGATAAAATATTTGCCAGCATATCCTTGTCCTCATCCATCAAAATCATTTAAAATTCCTTGGAAGGTATAACAACGAATGACTTTGTTCAGTGACCCTCTGATATTAAACATCAGATGAAGCATAAAATAAGGATGTGTGTTGGGTAAAGGTATTCATTGTTGGGATTCAAAGGCGACTCCAAAAATGTTGGGTTATTGCAAGGTGTCTCAAAAGAATTTCCAGGGAAGCTAGGTGGCGCAGTGGATTGAGCACCTGCCATGAAGTCAGGCGAACCTGAGTTCAAATGTGATCTCAGATCCTTAGCATGTCCTAGCTGTGTGACCCTGGGCAAGTCACTTAACCCAATTGTCTCAGCAAAAGAAAAAAAAAGAATTTCCACCCTCAGATCCATCTCCAAGACAAGGGACAAAGTTTATTGTAATTGTAACATCAATTAAGGTGGGTTAAATTGCTAAATAGGAAGAGAGCAAAGAGCAAGGAGCAAGCAGGTAAACATAGGGAAAAGTGAGAGAAAGCAAGTGCTTCACGTTGTCTTCTGTAATCATGATTGATCACAGTGTTGAGCAAAATTAAGAGTTTCAAAATTGTTTGTTTTTATATTGTTAAGATTCTGCTCACTTCATTGTATATCAGTTCATATAAGTCTTCCCAGGTTTATCCGACAGCCCCTCTCATTTCTCATAACACAATTGTATTCTTTTATATTCACATGCCATAATTTATTCAGCAGATTTTCACATTATTGGCATTCTCTTAGTTTCCTTTGCCCACTACAAAAAGGAGTTTTTGTAAATCTGCGAGGATATAGAGGACCTTTTTCTCTTTCTTTGACCTTTTTTGAAATCTAGGCCTAATAGTGCTCAAAAGTATGCATGGCTAATATCCTAGTTCTAAAGTTCTTTCCAGAATGTCTGGACCAATTCATAGCTCCACCAACCTTGCATCAGAATTGCTTAAATTTGCATTTCTCCAAATGCTGGTGAATTTGGAGCATTTTTTCATATTGTAGATGATTTTGGAAATCATCTTAGCCAAGAAAATTCCAAATTGGTCAAAAAAGAGACATGACTGAAAATGTCTCAATTTGTTTCTTATTCAACAAATTCTTATTTCTTGAGAGCTACCTGTTCATATCCTTTGCCCATCAATTAGGGAATGAAAGGTCTGTCTTTAATACAAATATCTTACTGGTGGTTATATGATAGTAAGACATGGAATGCATTTGCTTCTGGGAACCACAAGGGAGCAGTGGAGAGACACGTGAGCATAAGTTGTGAAATAAAATCAGTGAGAAACTTGGATGGACTGGATTAAAGTCTCCTCATGAAATTGTATGATAGGGAAAATTAGACAATAAGGAGAGATGACAGATGAATAGAGCGCTTCAGTGGTCTGAGGAAGGCCCCCTGAGGACATGTAATAACCACTGAAGAGAACCTTCAAATCAATGAGACCACAGAGCTCCTTGATATTTGAGAGAATGGAAGCCACTGGAGCTTTTTGTGTGTGTGTGAATAGGCATGACACAGGTTTCTTGTGTTGGGTGGGATGGGTTAAAGAAAAGGGAGAGGTTGGAATCAGGTGGAACAATTAGGAGGCAATTGTAATAGTCCAGATCTTAACTTAGAATGGTATCTTATGAGAGAAGAGAAGGGGGTAGATTTGAGATTTGTAAAATACAGGGCTTGTTCCATAAGTAGGTACTTGATAAATGTTTGGTGATTGATATTTGAATCAGCTTGAATAATGCTTGTGACTGAGAGATGAAAGAAATCCTAGGAGCTAGGAGGATGCTGGTAGAACTTTTCTCCAGAAACTGGAAAACCTGAAGGAAAAATAGGATGGGGTGGGAAAAGTAATAAGTTCTGTTTTAGATATGTTCAAGAGTTCTGCATCATGTGATTTTATAGACTTTAAGTTGAAAGAAAACCCAGAAGCCCTTTTCTCTGACTCTTATTATTCCATTGCAGAAATCCCCTCCATAGCATCTCTGACAAGATTGTGAGGGAATTAAGAGGAGTGGGAACCAAGGTTACTCATCTAGTTCCCACAGACTGTCTTGTGTCTGCTTTCTATCAGACTTGCAGAAACTGTTGCTTTGATAAAAACAGGTACTTGGTTCTTGCCAATCATGTAAGAGGAAGAAGGAAGGGTAATTCTGAGTGTGGTGTCCAGGAGCAGATTAGGTAGAAAGTGAGATGGGGAAGTAATTTTACTCTGGACAGTATTGATAGAGTTCTGTGAGAACTCGGAGCCCACACATATTGCATTAGTTCCTTAATAGTTTGTGGTTTGGTTCTGGTGCCTTTCTGAACTAAAGTAATCACAGGACTATTTTTGAATTGATGATTCTATGGCTTAGCCATTTCCATCCCAGTTTTGAGTGCTAAAATAATTTGCAACTGCTTTGTTGAACTGTCAAAAGGCTTAGAAATAGAGTTGTGGCTCTTTGATGACTGTGCCTGGCTCTAGAAAATTAAAGAGTCTAAGCTCAGAGCCTTAGATCCAAAATCTTATGGATACAGAAATCCGTGGGATTGGAGAAAACCTCAGTCAAACCTCCTAGTGAGAAGAGGAAGAGGAGGTTACAAACTCATATTATTCAACCTCTGCTAGGACCTTGCTAGTAAGTAAAAAGACAATCTTTTTATTTCTAGTTGATGCTTTATTTTGCTACCAATAGAAGTTACTCTAAATTTTCTCTTTCCTTCTTTTTTTTTAATTATAACATTTTATTTACAAGCTATATATGCATAGGTAATTTTTCAGCATTGACAATTGCCAAACCTTTTGTTCCAACTTTTCCCCTCCTTCCCCCCATCCCCTCCTCTAGATGGCAGGTTGACCAATAAATGTTAAATATGTTAAAGTATAAGTTAAATACAATATATGTATACATGTCCATACAGTTATTTTGCTGCACAAGAAGAAAAGGACTTTGAAATAGTGTACAATTAGCCTGTGAAGGAAATAAAAAAATGCAGGCAGACAAAAATAGAGGGATTGGGCATTCTATGTAGTGGTTCATACTCATCTCCCAGTTCCTCCTTCCTTCTTAAACTCTCCACATTTCTGCTTTTCCTAACAGCATTCTTTTCCTCTTATTTTACTGAAAAATAAATTTTTTTGAGGCCACTTACCATCACTTTCCCTCTCCTTCTATTCTCTTTATCAAAATCCCTTGACATCATCACTTACTCTTTGTTTTTACCAATCTATGACAAAGAGATGATTCTTTTTGGCTAAGCCAATTTCTTTCCCAAGCACTTATTGCCATTCCTTTCCATGTACTTCAGGAGATCGAACCTTCAATTCAATCATTTCTCATCTTACCCTTTCAAATCCTTACTCTTCCCTTCCCTTTCAAAAATGCTCATCTCATCCATCCTAAAAACAAAGCAAAACAAAAACCCTAAACTAGATCTTACTACCATGCCTCCATGCTATCATCCTATATGTCTCCTTTCTCAACTTTGAAACTTTGAAAAAGTTTACATACTCACTGCTTTCACTTTTATTCAACTTTTATTCAATGGTTTTATTCAACCATTTGCAATATCATTCAACTGAAACTGCTCTCTCCAGAGTTACCTATTAGAATTCTTATAAGGTGCTATGTCATTGGAATTGTAGAGACAATAATTATCTAATTTAGCATGGTACTTAACAGTTCTTTAGTTCACTAATGTACTTATTAGCTTTCCACAAGATTCACACCTTTAAGAGAGCATATATAAAGAGGAGCCCACTAAAGCACAGGCCCACTCTCGGAGGAGGAGACAGATTCATTCTATCTTCCACCTTTATGCTGGCTAGTGGCTGAAGCTGGCAGAGCCCCTCAAGAAACTTGCTTCCAGAAAACAATATATTTTAGAAAAGAGAATACTACAATTTGGCGCCCAAACAGGGACAGACATGATCCTGATTCAGTGGAAAAGTCTCCTTGACCCAGAAATTAGGGTGAGTACAAAAACAGACACGGAAACTTTGTTAAAGGGCTAAATTAGTATTTCAGCTAAAATGGGATAGATGTTTAGAAAGCAGCCTTCTTTTCCAATTCAAGGAAAATGTGTAGAGAGCGTTGTCAGACTTATGAAAAGCCAAGGTTTGATTATAATTTGGGAGCAGATCACTGAACTTTTAGAAACTGTATAGTATACATCTCCTTGGTTTTCTATGGAAAAAGAATTGGATCCAGACAAGTGGAAATTAGTAGGAGAGCAACTATGTGAATACTACAATTTCAATCCAAATTCAATTTTCAAAAATACACTTAATACATATAATTTAATATAACTGGCTTTAAGAAATTATATTTGTTAGAATAAGGGAAAAGATGAAAGAGCAGGAGGGGGAGGAGCCAACTAAACTAGTTGAAAAGGATGAAGAATCAGATAAGAATGGAGTTAAGTACAATTCTGAGTGTGGCACTTCATAGCAGTGAAGTTAGGCCCATCCCCTGACCTACCTCCCTCAATTAACGCTTCATGGATGGAAGGAGAAGGAGGAGGGGAAGAGGCAGTGACACAAACAGAACCACCTATTAAGCAGCCTATGACAAGATTACAAAAAGCATTAGTTAAGGCAAAAAATGAAGGACAGGATATATCTGATTTAAAAATAAATGCATACCCTGTGATTGTAGAGATTGATTCTTCAGGTCAAAAAAGGAGAAGATGCACTCCTTTTGCTTTGGAAAAAATGAAGGATTTGAAAAAGGGTTGTACTCTTTATGGGGCTACATCATCTTATGTTAAGATGTTACTAGAGAATTTGGTTTATGAAATCCTAACTCCCAATGATTGGAAATCCATATCAAGGACATGTTTAGAGCCTGGACAAAACTTCTTGTGGCTTTCGGAGTATCATGAATTATGTAGGATTCAAGCCAGACGCAGTAGGCAAACAGGAGTTAATGTACAAGTTACCTTTGAACAACTAGCAGGTGAAGGTCAGTATGGAGATAATTCAGAACAGATTAATTACTCCACAACAGCTTATGAACAGATACCTACTGCTGCTATAAAAGCTTGCCAGTTTCCTTCCAGGGAAAGATAGAAGGGGAAGCCTTCACAAAAATAAAGCAAGGTCCCAATGAACCCTTTGCAGATTTTGTGGGACATTTGCAAACAGCTGTCACAAGAACCATTAGAGAATATCAAAATTATGCTAAGACATCTGGCTAAGGAAAATGCTAATGGGGTTTGCAGAAGAATTATATGGGGACTACACAAAGTTTCTCCTTTAGAGGAGATCATAAGATGCACAAATGCTTATTATACCCAGACTGTGATGAACATAGGAAGACAGGGTCCCTCTTGGCAAGGGACTTCTAGAGAAACTCATCAATGCTTTCAATGTGGGAAAGTTGGACATCTGAGAGCTCACTATAGGCAAAGAGATAGAGCGAGGGACAGGGTGAGAGAAGACCTAAAACTCTATGTCCAATATGCCACAAGGGCTTCCACTGGGCCTCAGAATGTAGATTGACCTGGGGAAATGAGAGGCGGGGCCCACCCCCAAGATATTATACAAAAGACAGGTGGGGCATAATGGCAGCTAAGTTTATACCCAGAGAGTCTTTAGAAGGTCAGGACTCTGATGTAATTAATCAGCCGAAACGTAATCACATGGCAGAAAGGGATTACATCATCACCAACAGAAAAGCAATCAGATAGCAGAAAGGGATTACAATTGGGGAGAATAAAGGCTTTTTATACCAACAGGGCAGTGTCCAGTGCAAACAGCTCCAATGTAATTTCCAGATGATGAGGAGAGATTTAGAAAGTGGTAAATAGAAGGGACTAAATAGGTTAACTGCTTGGGAGAGAGGGTTTGCTTGTATTCCTACAGACAGAGAAGAAAACAGATGGAGAAGGAAACAGATGGGTGGCAACGAGCACCTGGAGAGAGACAGAAAAGGAGAAAAACCTCAAAACAAAGGAGAAGATCTAAGAGACATCTGACACTGAAAGAGCATGGCTGACAATGAGACTGTTAAAGAACTTTAAAATCTGCAGGAATCATTGGATTCCCTAACACAAGATGAGACTATTGCAGGACTTCAAAGTTTGCAGTAATTATTGGATTCCTGGAACATGAACTAATGGACAATAGATTGGTTTTGGACTATTTCTAGGACTTATCACATGTATAATTCCTCATGTTGATTCATGTTATTTGTTATATCACTACTAGCCTGTTATGTTACTATGTGCTTTTTTATGTAATTATGTGTAATACCTCCCATGTTGATGGATTTATGTATATCTGTTTCAAGTGAGCCCCTTCAGAAACCTGCTAATCTGATTTGACTTTCCATTTCCTTTGGTGTTTTTATCTTCCTTCCTGAGACATCAGGGAGGGCGTGATCACCCCTTTTTTATGGTGTTTTCACTCCTTTTTTGAGTAGTCAGGGAAAGCGTGATCACCTTCTTTTGGGGGGTTCTCATCTCCTTGAGAAGTCAGGGAGGTCATGACCATCTGTGTTCTAAATCAAAAGAAAGCAGGAGATGATAGAATTCTTACAAGGTGCTAAGTCAGTGGAATTGATAGAGACAATGGTTGTTTAGTAGAATGCTTAACAGTTCTCTAGTTCACTAATGTACTTAGTACTTATTGGAGTTCTACAAGATCCACACCTTTAAGAGAACATATATAAGCTAGACCCTCAACCAGGATTCAGTCCAGGACATTCAGAAGTCAGAAAGGACAAACCCACTCTCAGAGGAGGAGACAGATTCATTCCATTTTCCACCTTTGTGCTGGCTGGAGACATTGGGAGGATGAGAGGCTGAAGCTGGCAGAGCAAAGGACTAGCGGCAAGAGCTCTTGGAACCAAGGAAAGAGATAGGCCTCTAAGAATGCTAACCGGGCCTAAGGAAGGAGACAATACTTGAAAGAGAAAAAATAAAGGATTTGGACTTTAATCCCTGGCTGCATTTGAGGTGATTATTACACTGAACTGAAACTAAGGCTGCTCCCAGAAGTCCCCCAAGAAACCTGCTCCCAGAGAACATATAATTTAGAGAAAAATATTACAGTTACCAATGAGTTCTTTCATTCATTTTTGTTTTTCTTCTTTACCAGAATATCTCCAATATTTCTTCTGCTTTTCATACTAGATAGCTATACCATATAACAAATAAAATATTTTAAAAGACAGAAAAAAGAAAAAGAGGAAAAAAATCTAGCATAATTGATTTACACATTGAAAAAGTCTGAAATTTTATGCAATTTATAACACTGTGGACCTCTTTCCTCTGCAAAGGGATGGGGTTAGGGTATTTTTGCATTATCTCCTTCCAAACCATGCTTATTCTTTATAATTTTGCAATATCCATTTTTTATTTATTTTTGTGATTGTTCTTTTTGAACTTTTTGTTTTCTTGGCTCTGTTTACTTTGTAAGAAACAAAATGCCTTAACAAGAACTCCACTGGTGAATCCAGGAAAAGTTTTATTTTATTTTCTTGCAAGAGTAGTTATCTAAACTAGTAGGCATACCCTTGAAACACAAAGAAAGTCCCTTTCTGGATTTCTCCTGTTAGCTGGGTATTACAGAGGTTATAATCTATCCAAAGCACCTACTACTCCCACATGAGTTCCCACCCCCCATTACATCTCAAAAAGTGTTTCTTATTCTAATTTATGGTTTCCCTCCAAAAGTTTTATTTCCCCTTATTTCCCACCAGCCTAACTTTTAGATTCTATTACTTAGATTTCAATTTAATTTTTCTAATTTGTTTTATTTCTATAATTTAAGTTTTGTAACTCTGTAGAAATTAAACCCCCATCCAGTTCTCACATTTTGAGAATAATTTGTTTGGCATTAGTGATAAGGGATTGAATAAGACCCCTGGGTCCCTTTTTTTGTGCTACTTGACTTGATGACAATTTTTATTATTATGTGATGGTCTGTAACCTATATATTTAGTATTCTTGACTTTTTTATATTAGTTTGTGATATCTTTATACCCATATATGTGACGAAGTTTTGTAAAAGTTTCGTATGATACTGAGAAATATGCATATTCTTAACAGTCCCTTTTAGAAGATACTCAAAGTCTAGTCTCCCTAGCAATTTGTTTGATTCTGTATTTTCCTTTTTGTTTATCTTTCTTTTGGGCTTAACCAATTTCAAGAGAGGAACATTGAACTCTTCTGTCATAGTATCTACTCTCTATGTCTTGTAATTGTAAGTTCCTTTATGAACTTAGATGCCAAGATATTTGGTTCGTATTAATTTAATATTGATATTGGTTTGTTCTATATGGTTCCTTTCAGCATAATGTAATTTCCTTGCTTATCACTTTTTAAATTCTGAATATTTGTTTTTGTTTTATTTGATAACAATTGCAATTCTTGTTTTTCTGAATTCATCTAATGTATAGTATGTTTTTTCCTATTCCTTATTTTTATTCTGTGTATGTCTTTGTTTTTAAATGTGTTTCTTGTATATAACATTGTGAGGTTTTGTTTTTTTATCTGATATAATTGTTTTAATTTCTTTTATTCAATCCATTCACATTTAATATTATGAGAGCTAAGTTTATATTTTCTACCATTTGTTTCTAGTTTTGAAGTTTTTCTTTTTCCAAATTAGAATTTTTCCCCCCTCTTCTGTAATTATAGTACTTTGACTCTGCAGCTATTTAGCTTAATCTATTTTAAGTCAATTTTACCAGCTTTCTTCTGCTCACTCTGCAGTTTCTTCATTCCCCAGAGTCTGTTACCCTTTTCCCTAGTTTTAGACTTTTGCTTAACTTATTAGTTCCTTTTTATTTTTTCCTTTTAGCTAGTTCTTCATCCTTTTTCCTCTTTTCCTCTTCTTCTCTACCTCTTCAACTTGTTTTGTTAGTTTAAAAAAAAATTTCTTTTCTTCATTCTCTGTATTATTATTCTTCCTTTTCTATTACAAATTTTTTTTTTTTTTTGATTCATGGTCCTCTCTACTCATGGAATTAAAGCTTTTAAAGTACCTATTTTAGGTTTCTTCCAATAAAGAGTTTCTATATTAATCCCTATGAGAATTGGATGAGGGTTTGGTTCCCACAGAGTTATGAAACTTAAATTAGAGAAATGCATAAAAATGAATCAGAAAAATTTAATTGAAATCTAAGAAATGACATCTAAAGGTTAGGTTATGTGAAACAAGAGGAAACAAAACTTATGGAAGGAAGCCATAAAATCAGAATAGGAAACACATTATGAGATGGAATTGGGGGTGAAGACTCACTACCATGGAAGTAAAATATAGAGACAGGTGGGAGAATTAGGTAACCCAGATAAACTGTGACCCTCTGTAGTACCCAGTCAGTAGGAAATCAGGGGAGGGACTTAACATTTCTGGTGACAAGGTATAAAAAGACATGTCTATTGATTCCAAGCATGACTATTAGCTTAGATACCTGCTCTTACAGGAACATAAAATCTTTTCCTAGATTCATCAATGAATCGATGGAGTTCTTGATAGGGCATTTTATTTCTTACATTGCCTAATAGATATTGATCACTGGCTTTCTTTTTCTTGTTGTGCCTTACTCTTAAAAATATTAATTTCTGCAGATGACAAGGACGATGTTGCTTCCGTTAGGAATTTTCCTATGTTCTAAATTGTGAAGTTCATTATCAACTTTTGACCTTATCTGTGGTCATTCCCCTCACATTTACTTTAGACTATTCTCCCTGGATCTCTGCTCTTCTACTCTTTTGAATGTTAGTTGCCCCCAGGACTCTTGATTTCCATTCTCATGAGGGACCATGAATGGTCTCCCTAAACACCAAATTCCTGCAGATTATACTCATTAATCAGCAGGTTCCCACCTGCCTTTATAGACTATCTCTTTCTTCTACCATTTATCAGTGGCACCCTCTCCCATGACTGAAACAAGATTTCCTCCTTTCTTTCCCCCATTTCAATCAATGCCTTTGCTTCCTCACCCATCCTTTTGTGGTCTCTCTTTTTCCTGAGAAACTAGAAGAATTATTTTTCCTTATTTCTTTGACTTTGACATTACTTATTTCTCCTCTATTTTCTTCCTTTCTACCCTTTCATGTCACAAAAAAAGTGATTCAACCTGTAGATAGAGTCTTGTAAGGTTTAGCACATCATCTGACTTCTGCATTTACCTCTGTCTTGTATACCTTCAGAATTTGTTGTTCAGTTGTGCCCAATGCTTCATGACCTCATTTGAGTTTTTCTTGACAGATATGCCAAAATGCTTTGCCATTTCCTTCTCTGGCTAATTTGACAGATGAGGAAACTGAGGCACATAGGATTGCACAATTTGCCCAGGATCATAAGTGAGTCCAGATTTGAACTCAATAAGATAAGACTTTCTGAGTCTAAGCCCAGAGTCTATCCAATGCGCCATGTAGGTGCACATTTATAAATATTCATATCTTGTGTTGTTCTGGTAGAATATAACTTCCTTGAGGGCTGGGACTGTTTCATTTTGTCATTATATTCCTAGCATCTTGCACAATGCCTGGCACACATTAGGTGCTTGATAAATGCTTGTTGATTGCCTGGTTGGAGGGGATCTTCATATCAAGGTCTCAAGTATGGGTGCAGCCATAATGGCATGATGCTTGTCTTCCATCCAAGGACCAGCTTCAGAGAGATTCATCACTAAAAGGTTCATGGGATCACAGATTTCAAGCTGTAAGGGATCTCAGGAATCGCCTAGCCTAATCCCTTACAGGTCCGAACATGGTCCCAGAAAGGTTAAGTAAATTGTTTGAAGCTTGAAAAAGAATTTAAATCCAGATCTTCTATGCTAAAACTAATACTCTAATGATTCTGCCCCTTGGGCTAGCTTCCAGTTAATATTTTTGGCTACAGTAACCAAATGAAAGAATTTACTGAGGCCCAAAAGAGTGGAATCTTCATTGGGCAGAAGAGATAGGAAATAAAATATCAAATCTTTTTAAAGGATTAAAGAATTTCAGATTAGGAAAGTAGCTTAGAAATCAGTCAATGAGCAATTTATTTATTATTGAAGTTCTTATTTTCAAATCATATGCAAGGATGATTTTTCAACACTGACCCTTGAAAAACCTTGTGTTCCAATTTTTATCCCCCTTCCCTTCACCTCCTCCCCTAGAGGACAAGTAATCCAATATGTTAAAACATAGTAAAAATACATGTTAATTCCAAGACAGGCATATAAATTGAGAAAGAAAATAAAATTCAAGCAAATCACAACCAAAAGGGTGAAAATGTTGTATCGTGATCCACTCTCAGTTCTCACAATCCTCTCTTTGGGTGTATATGGCTCTCATCATCACAAGATCTCAATGAGCTTTTATTAAGCATCTGATGCAGACTGAGGTTAGTAGTTAGCATTTATTAAGCACCTACTATGCATCATATCTGCAAAATTTCAGGAATTAATTTCTGGATTTGCAGAATTTTTCAGGAGTCTTATCAGAGAAAATAGCTTGTTCAAAGATAAATGAATACAAAATAATTGTGAGGGTGAAGTCATTAAAAACTATGGAGATTTGGCAGGTCACCTGTTAACTTTGGAGAGAGCTATTCTTTTTGTTGTTAGTGAGGTAATTAGTATTAAGTTACTTGACCAGGATCACACAGCTTGTATCAAGTGTCTGAGGCTGAATTTGAATTCAGGTCCTCGGGACCCTAGAGCTGGTGCTTTAGTACTGCATCACCTAGCTACCCCAGAAAGAGTAAATTTGAATTAAATGATGAGGTAAAAGCCAATTTATAAGAAGTGAAAAAAGAGGAAGTGGAAGTAATGAGAGTAAACAGGTTTTTTTTTTCCTCTTAATACTTTGGTTGTGGGGGATGGTAGAAATGTCGAGTAAAGAATTTTTAAGAATGGGGGAATGGAAGAAACTAAACATGTTTGTAGGCAAGAATTGGGGAAAATTGAAGATTTATAGAGAGAGGCAGAATCAATCATCCGGGAGAGGTTGGAGGTGCTGGGATCAAGTTAGAGAAGTAGAAATAACTAGGTGGTACTGAATAGAGCACTGTTTGGGAGGTAAGGAAGAGCTGACTTCACATTTACTAGATGTGAGTTTAAGAAAATCACTTCTTACCTTCTATACTTAAGAACAGAGATTTGACTTCTCCCACCCCACCCCCTTTTTAATATCCTCAGCTCAGCACAGAGTCTGGCATGTATGTAGTAGGAGCTTAATAAATGCTTGTTGACTGATCTAATCTGTTTGCCTCTGTTTCTCCACATGTAAAATGGTAATAATAATGGTACTTACCTTGTAAAGGTTGTGAGAATTAAATGAGATAAAATTTGTAAAGCACTTTATAAATCTTCAAATGATACATAATTGTTAGTTGCTGTTATTATTTATTTCGGCAAGAATAAGAGTCATCTCTTCCTCAGAAAATGAGCAGAGGAAGGTAGAGGGTTTGAGTTTGGTCAGGCATGACGCCAATAAAACAAGAGGACGAGGGTTTTGTGAGTAGAAAAAAATATAAAATGGTACTAGTTGACTAGACAGTTACCTTGGGAAGAGAGGAAAATGCAGTAATAAGTCTAGTGATCACAGTAAAGATAAGTAGGTTAAAAATAGTTTTAGGAGGGAGGCACAGGAAGAGATAGAATGGCAGGCGCTGAGGACTGAGTAGAGGAACTTCAGTTCTTGATTATGGAATTAGAACTCTTGTTAGTGATGGTAAAACTAAAGATTTGAGCTTCTTTTTATATAACAGGTAGAATGAAGGTGATTTTTCTTATTTGAATGTGTGTTTTCTTTTGTAACATGGCTAATATGGAAATATATTTTTCATAATATTGCTTACCTTCTCAAGAAGCGGGACTGGGGAGGAAGAGAATTTGGAATACAAAATTTTAAAAAATGAAGGCTAATTTTTTATATTCAATTGAAAAATGTATTTAAAATAAAAAAGAGCAGCCTTCCAACTTAGGTGGACACAGAGTGAAGGGATGAAATTCCACCACCAAAGAGAGAACTGATGAACTCTTAAGTATATGTTGAAATATAATTTTCTCATTTTTTCATGCTTTTTCTTTTTTGCAGTATGTATAACATAGAAATATGTTTTTCATGATTTTTTAATCTTATAAGTGGATATCAAATTTTTTATCTTCTAAGTGAATAGGTGAGAGACTGAAGGGAGAGAGAGAGAATTTGGAACTCAATATAAAAAGAATGTTAAGAATGAATAATATATTTGTAATATGTAATGTGTAATAATATTACAGTTAAAAGGAATTAGGAAAAATGTGGCCATATTTGTAGGGAGCAGGAAGAAACCATTGGAAAGAGGGAGATTGGTGATTAGAAAAAGGGAACGATAGAGCAGATACATTCATCTGGAGAAGTCAGGAGGAGATGAGATCAAAAAGACATTTTTCAGGTTTCATCCTGGTTTAGGAAAAAAAAAAAAGGTCATGGGGCAGCTAGGTGGCACGGTAGGTAGAACAGCAGTCCTGAAGTCTGAGTTCAAATCTGGTCTCAAACACTTAACACTTCTTAGCTATGGGACTCTGGGCAAGTCACTGAACCCCAATTGCCTCAGCAAAACAAAACAAAGAAAATTTTTTAAAAAGGCCACCTATTCATTAGATTTGAAGAGAATAGTGTTAGATGATGTCAAAGAGCTGTGACATGAAAAGAGAACGAGACCTTATAACAAATGGCTTCAATTTTCTTGGTAAAGTATGAGGCTAGGCTTTCATCTGAAAGTGTGGGGACAAAGGTGGTGTGAGAGGTTGGAGAAACAAAGATGAGTTTTGGAAAATATGTTGACAAAAGTGATAAAAGATATCAATTATATCTCTATGGGGGGAAGTACTTATGTAAGTATTACACCTATAATATGGTGTTTTGATTTGGAGGGGTAGGAGGGAGCAAGAGTGACAAGAGCCCCAGGAAACTGCTTCATGGCCTGATATCACAGACTTGCACCTAGCCACTTTGAGAAATTGCTTCTATCTTGGTTCTTGATGAACAGGCCTAGATCTGGATTTGGAGTGAGGGTTAGATCTGAAGGTTTAAGAAAACTTATTTTGATAGCCCTCATCTCTGGAGAACACAGGCTTGAGGACTATTGAAGTCTCTCAAACCCTTTCATCAAAACCTTGATCTTCTCCTGATTCAAATGGGTGGCAAAAGAATGAGAGATTAGCTTTTCAGAGAGGTTACTTGGGGAGAAAGGAGGGCAAATGAAAAGAGCTTGTTCTCTCAGCTTTGCTAGGCTCCAAAAATGGGGAGAGGCCTCTGGTCACCGGAAACTTAGAAATACTGAAAGATCAAGGTTAACAAAATGAGGAACCCACAAAGGAAAAAAAAAAATAACAGTTTATTTTCCGTACCAACAACTATAAATTTCCTCCCCCCACTCTCCAGATAAAAGGGGGGGAGGGACATAATTAGCACCACTGTCAAAAAAGTAAGCTTTAGATTAGCATCGCATAGGATTATAGAAGTTCTTTTAAGAGAAATGGGATTTAAAGAAGAGAGAGAGGAAAGTTAGGGGGACCATATAATAAAAGTCAGAAGTGGAAGTAAAATAAGTAAAAATAAAATACGACAAACATCAATTTAGCTGAAATAGAAGGAATTTTAAAAGAAAGTAGAAAAAAAGAAGACTTAGTGGAGGGCATGCAAACATCCAGTACAGAAGCAGATCAGAATTGTTAGTTTGGGCTCCTATTGGGATAGAATGAGGCACAAAAGTTGGAAGTTGCATGGAGGCAGATCTCAGCTCAATAGCATGGAGTAGTTAGTATTGAGGCTCAAAAGGAGACACTAAAAGGTTGGGGTTGCAGATTGGTGTCATAGAGTGTCTCAAAAGAATTTTCAGTCTTGAACCCATCTCCAAGTCAAGGAGTAAAGTTTATTATAATTATAAGGCTAAGTTCCAAAAGAATTTTAGCAATGAACCAGGAGAAAGAAAATAAATTTATAAGACAAAGTTAGGGAGACCAGAGCTTTATGTTACTTATTTCTTAATTTTGTGGCTTACAGGTAGTTGTGTGGCTTACAGGTCGGTTTGAAGGGTGGTCTATTTACTATTGGCTCAGTAACTTGGTTATCATTGATCCCTGCAGATTATCTGTCCTATAATAAGCTATGTTTGTAAGACTATTTGAAGGCCAGAAGACTTTAGAATCATTGACAAACAGATTATTAGCACAATAGCTTTCCAAGGTCAGGAGACCTCAGGATTACTGCTATATTTCCCCTAGAAGGTATACCCTATCAGTAGTGCATAGAGAGCTAGCTCAAAATTGGGAAAATCTGATCCCAAGTTGTGTCCTATGTGACCTTGGGCAGGTCATTTAATTTCTAAATGTTCTAGACAACTCTCCATGCTTATACTTTACAGAAAATGTTCCCACTTTCATTTTAAAGGGAATTTCCTTATTCAGGAAATGTTTGAAGTCCTTTCTAAAATACTCTGAGTCTATGAGAAAGACCTATGCCTGGCTTGCATAGCAAAGCAATGCTTTGCAAAGAACTTTTTAAAGCTAGACAGAAAAATGAGTGTGGGTAAATGTGGATGAGTGTGCAAGAGACAGACACGTGGTGAATGCTGTTGATAAGCCAAAGGCCTGTATTTCAGGTCATAGCTCAATCAGTATTTATTTAGTGCCTCCTATATGCCCTGTAGGTATTGTGCTTATAATACTGATCTTATAGAAAGAGGCAGTAGATAGTCCCTGCCCTCAAGGAGTTTACAATCCACATGCAAATAAATATTCATAAAACAAGCTGTATACTGGATAAGTAGGAAATAATTAAGAGAAGGGAGGTATTGGAATTAAGAGGAGCTGGGGGAATCTTGTAGAAGATGGCATTTTAGTGGGGACTTAAAGGAAGTCAGAAAGGTTAGTAGTCAGAGTAGAGGAGGGAGAATATTCCACAGTCAAAGAAAATGCCAGGAAGCAAGTCTTTTTGGATTACTGAGGGAGTAAGGTGTAAGAAGACTAGAATGGTAGTTTGGGTCATAAAAGACTTTGGCAAACAAGCATTGAGAATTTGTTCCTGAAAGGCAATAGGTAACCATTGCAATTTAGTGAGTTGGGGGTGTGTGTTATGATCAGATCTTTGATTTTAAAAAAAATCACTTTAATGGCTGAGTCCATCCTATACTCAGCCACTAAAGTGATTTTTTTTAAAATAGGAGTGGGGAGAGACTTGAAGCAGGCAGGCTCCCCAACAACTATTTCAATAGTTCAGGAGTGAGGTGATGAAGGTCCACACTAGGGTAGCTGCAGTGTCAAAGAGGAGGGGTTAGACATATTTGGGAGATGCAAGGTAAAACTCACAGTAATAGGGAAGGTAGGAGGGGGAAAGATAATGAGCTCGTTTGAGACATATTCCAGTTTGAGATGTCTGAAAGGCAGTTGGAAATATGAGATTGGAGGTCAGCAGAGAGGAGAGGGAAAGAAAGATAAATTTGAGAATTTTCAGCATTGAGATGGTAATTAAGTCCATGGAAACTGTCACCAGGCTAGAGGTTATGATCTGGAGGAGGATCCAGCAAAGGAGATAGAGAAAGAGTTGTCAGATAAGTAGGAGGAAAACCAGGAAGGGGGAGGGTGTCTTGAAGACCTAGAGATCACTTCTTTTATCAGCCCCAGATTATCTTTTATTTTCAATCTGCAATCTGGTGTGATCAGCCATGTCAAAGACAGCAAGGAGGTGACAATGAGGATCAAAAAGACCATTGAGTTTGGCAACTAAGAGATCATTGGTTACTTGGAGAGCAGTTTTGCTGGAGTTGCTGAGGTCAGAAACCAGATTGTAAGGGGTCAGGAAGAGAGTGAGAAGAGAAAGTGGAGGCATCTGGTATATGGACCTTTTGGAGTTTAGCTATAAAGGACAGAAGAGATATAGAATGATAGAGATGGCTCAAGTGAGGTTTTTTTCAGGACAGAGGAGACAAAGGTGTGCTTGTAGACAGTAGGGAATGAACCAGTGGTCAGGGACAGATTGAAAATCAGTGACAGAGTGGGGCTGATGTGTTGGAGAGGGGACGGAATGGGATTGCTGAGCAGGGGTTAGCCTTGGTAAGGACTAAGGCCACTTCATGTGAGCCAGAAGTAAAGGAGGAGCGATAGATGAGGAATAGTGAGTTTGTAGCAAATGGCTTCAGTTTTTTCTGTAAAGTATTTTCTGTCTTCAGAGAAGAGAGGGGGAGGATGAGTCATGGGAGGTTTGAGGAAGCACGAAAAGGTTTTGGAAGACCTTCTGTAGAGAGTAAGATAAAAAATTGATGTAGTGGCTGATAAGGTACGTATAATAGGACTGCCTAGCACCAGTGAGGGTCCCAGTGAGGTTGTGAGACATCAGTTTTTTAAGTAGATCCAATGAGAACAGTTGCATGATTTTCTGTCTTGCTCAGCAGCACATGTGTGCAGAAGTATGGGAGGGATCTGAGGCTGAGGCTTGGCCAAGCTTCATCAACAATATGTTCTGGGGTTAGGGATCCAGGAGAGGAGGCCAGTGTTTCCCAAGGAGTCAAGATGAGGAGAAGAGGAGAGAGCAGCTGATGCAGGGGGGATAGCCTGGGAGAGAATTAAGGAATTAAGGGATTGGAGGTCATGACAGTGTATGGGGAGAGTAAGAGCAGAAGAAGAACTTGCTGGGTTTGAGAACTAATTGGGCAAGAGTTTGAGGGAGTGCAGAAATATCTAGAAGTAGAGCCTGAGGGACAGAAAAAACTGAAAACAACATGAGCCATTGAGCAACTTTTTTCTGAACATCTGGTTCTGGTCACTGAACATAAACCTTGCTGCTTAAATTCCACCCTGCTTAGATTCATCATCTGTAAAGTGAAGGGATTTTGATGGTTGAATCTCTTAAGTCCCTTCTAGGTCTGACATCCTAGACTCCAGATTGAAGTATTTCCAAAGATAGAGACAATATCTCTCAAGTAAACCTCAGTAAGACTAGAAACTCAGTGAGTTTGTTTGTTTATTTATTAACATGGTCCCCTCATCAGAATGTGACCTACTTTTAAAAAATAATATTTTATTTTTTCTTCGATTATACATAAAAACAATTTTAACATTCTTTTTTTTTAAGTTTTGAATTTCTAATTCTTTCCCTCTCTACCTCCTTTGCTCTCTCCCTGAGACATTAAGCAAACTGATATAGGTTTTACATGTGCAATCATGTAAAACATTTCTATATTAGTCATTTTGTACAAGAAAAGTCAAACCAAAAAAATAAAAAAACAAAGTGAAAAATAGTATGCTTTGATCTGTATTAGCATTTTTCACTATGAGTCCTTTTGGATTGTCTTTGATGGCTCAAAATTGCTGTCATTCATAATTGTTCATTGTATAATTTTGCTTTAACTGTCTACAATGATATCTTGGTTTTGTTCAGTTCACTTGCATCAATTCATGTAAGTCCGGGTTCTGGAGTCATCCTGCTCGTCATTTCTTATAGTACAATAGTATTCCAGAATGTGAGTTTTCTATTTATATTCCCAGCACCTTACAAATGGTCAGAGCTTAATTAACTGAATAGTTGATATGGATTAGAAGTTCTTCCATGTCTCTGTACAGACCCAGCATATAAGCAGTTATATCTTCTGGGTGATTCCCATGCTTAAAGAAAACACCTTCCCCTCTAAAGAAATATATTTGAATAGCAATCTGATTAAATCTTGAGAACCAAGAAAAAGGGAGGCAGGCTGTAAGCCAGAAAAGATTGTGAGCTAGGAGGTTGGTCCACCTCCTGATTGCTCCCCTAAATATTTCTTAGAAACTCAGCCAAGTTCCTGCAAGATATGTTGGCTGTTAAAGGGAGCCATGTATCACTTGGACCTAGACCAGCCCCAAGTGAGGATCATAATACAATCCCTGAACATGGTGCCTTCTTTGTTCCAACTAATGTTTAAATGATCATGAGGCCTTACTAGCTTTGGAATCTCACCCATGGAGAAGATTTTCTGCCTAAGACTTTCCCACTGGGGACCCTGAGAGCTGGAATTCAGGTTCCCCCAGCTGAGAGACTCAGGAGCTGGTGCTTCCCTGGATTGGTCATGATTTAGAGTACTTTTTACATTTACATTAACGTGGCTGTAATTATAGAAGAATTGGGATTATTAGCTATTGTTGCTGCAAATTGCCTGTGTGTTTGCCTTTTCTATAAATCAACAAAATATTGATCATCTTCTTCTTAAATGTCTTATTGTAGATGTGAATCTGAACCATAAATTTTCTTAATAATATAATTTTGGTGTCACAAACAGGATTTGGAGTACAGTATGCCATTTGTGAAGAGGAATATGAATAATAAGGTGCATGAATAAGATTATCTAAGGATGGGAGAATTTGCCTTATTCCTTGAGGGCAAAGGAGTGGGCAAATGGTGCAGGAACCAGTGAAAACTGGAGTAGGCAGTTAAAAACTGCTTATGGAATATCTCAATCAAAAAAGGAAAAGGGATGATAGGGGTGTGTAGTTGGGAGTGCACACTGCTAACTGCATATCTTAAAAGTGTGTGACCAAAGAGATAAAGCTCTGGAGTATAAGGTAATTTTGGAGAAGCAGCTGGCTGAGTTACAAAGTAAATTGTCTATGTCACAATGTCAGAATTTCATATTGGGTGATCTGGGGGATTGAGAAACTACAGATAAAAGATTCGATGGAGATCATCAGGATATACAAGGCAAGCAAGGAGGTAATAACAGCATGTCTAGGAAAGAATTCTTTATGGCCCTCCTAAAAGCCAGGGTGACTAAGGAGAAAATTGATGATATATCCATACTCTTAATGGTACCAGATGTATAAAAAGCAGATAGAAGAGGAACAGAAGAGTTAAAAGTATCACTCTTCACCCCTCCATCTCTCCATCCCTCCTTGGAACATCTTAAAGGAAAATAGGTGGCCAAGCTTTGGTACATATTTGGGAAGCATGAAGGATGATTACCAGCCTCATACTAAACTTGTCATATATTGGAAAAATGTCTCTACTACCACTACTAAAGCTGATGGCTTTGCTAATGGCACTGCTGATGGCGCTGCTAAATATTTCAGATAAATTAGATACTGGAAAGCTGTGATTTACAATACAAATAGTAAAGTTGTATTAGAAAGCATAAGAAAGGAGGCAGTAGTCAGTGGGCTGAATTAGTAGTGGTTGATCAGACCCTAAAACAAGAAAAAAGAGACAATGTCACATCTTTATTGACTTCTGGGCTATAGCAAATGGACTTACTACTTGGATGCCAGTGTGGCATTCCAAAAACTGGGAAATTCATGGAAAGGAAGTAAGGAGAAAGGAAATTTGGGTTGATATATGAGGTATTGCACAGAATACTCATATTTCAGTATTTCATGTAGATGCTTGTGCAATTGAGAGACAGCAAAGAACATGAATGCAATGTATAAGGGGATGATGACCTTGCAAAAATTGTTAAGGCATGCCAGAAAGATGCGATACGGTGAGGATAAGGGAGCTCTGGCTCAGTGGCTCCACACACTGCTGGACACCCAGGCCCACAAGCTATATATAGGTGGTCACTAAATAGAGGACTCTCCATACCCATTTCCTTATTGAGACAAGTGACTGACAGTTGTAAGCTGTCAGCTATTTAAAGAAAAAAGGATCCCTACAACTATTGTGGGAGAGTTAGGAAGAGAAACTGTCCCTGCTCAAATTTGACAAATTGGCTATATTCGGCCCCTCCCAGTTAGCAGTGGATGTCAATTTGCTTATATTTATGTTGACATTTATCCAGGGGTGCTAATAGCCTGTCCATACAAGCAAGTTTCTCAACAAAATACCTGTAGGACTTCAGATATCATAACTTTATATTATGGATCCCCTATGCAAATACAGTGACAATGGATCACACTTCAAAAGTAAAAAAATAGATATATTTAAACAACATAACATACAGTATATTTATTGTATTTCTTATTATATACAAGCTGCAGGATTGATTGAAAAATGAATGGACTATTAAAAGAAAAATTGAGGAAATTAGATAAAAATTTTTATCATAGTTGGAAAGACAATTTGTTTGAAGCTTTGCAACAACTAAATAATAGACCTTTGGGGAAAGAAACCCCCTTATCAAGAATAATTGCTTCAATTTTGCAAATAAAGAGTCCAAGCCACTGTTATCTGGACTGTGAAATGGTGAGCTCTTGAACCATATCAAGGCACCACTAGGTCAGCTAGATAGGATTAGTGGATTAATCCCTAGCAAATTAAAGTTTGCAATACTGGAAGAAGAATGAAGATTCCATCTGGGTACTGTGGACAAATTTTACCCTGATCAAGTCTAGCTATTTTAGGAATACATGTACTAGGAGGGGTAATTGATTCTGATTATGTTGGAGAAATTAAAATAGTATTAGAAAATTTAGGCCTTGAGCCTTTTCATACAGTTGAAGGAGAAAGAACTGCACAATTAGTTATCATCCCTTGTTTAAATATTGAATGAACTAAGACTAAGAAGCCTGAGTCTTCTGAATTGAGAACTGGAGGCTTTGGTTCTACTGATCTGAGAATAGTTTACAAACTGTGAATCAGGAGTAAACTCACTGATAGACCAAAGGCTGCAGAAATTGTGGTCAAGGGGAAAAAATGATATTAATCTGTTATTCAGGAGACAATGCTTTATATGTTCTCATTAACCTGTGCCTTTTTGCATGAATGAAATGTTTTGCAGGACTATGGTTGTTTGTGACAGTTCAAATAAACTATTCCTGGGTCCCAGGAGTACAATTGCTTGCATCTCATAACCATGTACAATTAAGATGGAGAAGTACTTCACAAGGCTGGCAACAGGATACCTACAACTACCCTTGGAATCATCCATGTAATTTATCTATCAATGAGGCTATAATGTGGAAAACAGTGCTCCCCCCCGCTTCCCCCCCCCCCCATGAGTTGTACTTCAAGGTTAATTCCCTATAAATCTGCCCATGCAAACCATGATTTACATTTTGGGTTGTACAAAATGTTTTTCATTTCCATCTGGACAATAAAATACTATTCTGACTGTTCTCTAGAACTGTTCACAATGGATTATAAATAACAATATGCAAGAAATACTTATAGATAGAACTTCCCCAGATCTCTTTCTAATCTGCACCAATGCTTTGGTGATAGGTAATCAAGACATAGGAGCAGGCTATATCAAACTGGTATAAAGGAACTTCCCACGACAATAGATGTCACACTCTATAGTAAGAGTATTCAAAAGTTGTCTTAAGGTAATTCAAAATATGTGGAAATATGTACTACACTTTAATATTAGTTTTCCTCCTCTTCAATCCTGTAACAGGATAAAGAGAGCATGGTATGATACCCTCCTTGGTGGGATAGGAATTGGTTTGAGCATAGTGAATTTGGAGGATTTTGAGACCCTAGCAGACTCTGCAGAGCTGGACAGAATGGTCAAGCTTTTGCCATAAATGATGGCTGCCCAACAACGATCCTGCCATACCAATGCACTCTTGATTACCAAGAACAGTTTCTATGAACCTTTATTTTTAAAAAGCTTTTTTATTTTCTAAACATGCATAGTTTTCAACATTCACCCTTGCAAAACCTTGTGTTCCAAATTTTTTTCTCCCTCCCTTCCCCAACATGGTAAGTAATCCAGTATATGTTAAACATGTGCAGTTCTTCTATACATATTTCTAAAATTATCTTGCTGTAAAAGAAAAATCCGATCAAAAAGGAAAAAATGAGAAAACAAAATGCAAGGAAATAATAAAAAAAAAAGTGAAAATGCTATGTTGTGATCCATGCTCAGTTCCCACAATCCTCTCTCTGGGTGTAGATGGTTTTCTTCATCACAAGATATCGGAACTGGTTTGAATCATCTTGTTGTTGAGAAGAGCCATGTTCATCAGAATTGATCTTCGTATAATCTTCTTGTTGCCATGTATAATGATCTCCTGGTTCTGCTCATTTCCCTCAGCATCAGTTCACGTAAGTCTCTCCAGGCCTTTGAAATCATCCTGCTGATCATTTCTTACAGAACAATAATATTCCATAACATTCATATACCATAACTTATTCAGCCATTCTCCAACTGATGGGCATCCACTCAGTTTCCTGTTTCTTGCCCCTACAAAAAGGGCTGCCACAAACATTTTTTTTAATTATAGCTTTTTATTTACAAGATAGATGCATGGGTAATTTTTTAGTACTGACCCTTGCAAAACCTTCTGTACCAACTTTTTTTCTCCCTCCCTTCCCCAACATGGTAAGTAATCCAGTATATGTTAAACATGTGCAGTTCTTCTATACATATTTCTAAAATTATCTTGCTGTAAAAGAAAAATCCGATCAAAAAGGAAAAAATGAGAAAACAAAATGCAAGGAAATAATAAAAAAAAAAGTGAAAATGCTATGTTGTGATCCATGCTCAGTTCCCACAATCCTCTCTCTGGGTGTAGATGGTTTTCTTCATCACAAGATATCGGAACTGGTTTGAATCATCTTGTTGTTGAGAAGAGCCATGTTCATCAGAATTGATCTTCGTATAATCTTCTTGTTGCCATGTATAATGATCTCCTGGTTCTGCTCATTTCCCTCAGCATCAGTTCACGTAAGTCTCTCCAGGCCTTTGAAATCATCCTGCTGATCATTTCTTACAGAACAATAATATTCCATAACATTCATATACCATAACTTATTCAGCCATTCTCCAACTGATGGGCATCCACTCAGTTTCCTGTTTCTTGCCCCTACAAAAAGGGCTGCCACAAACATTTTTTTTAATTATAGCTTTTTATTTACAAGATAGATGCATGGGTAATTTTTTAGTACTGACCCTTGCAAAACCTTCTGTACCAACTTTTCCCCCTCTTTCCCCTCATCGCTTCCCCGAGATAGTAGGTTGACCAATACATGTTAAATATGTTAAAGTATATGTTAAATACAATATATGTATACATGTCTATACAGTTATTTTGCTGCACAAGAAAAATCTGACTTAGAAATAAGGTAAAATTAACCTGAAAAGGAAATCAAAAATGCCATAAACATTTTTGCACATGTGGGTCCTTTCCCTTGTTTTATGATCTCTTTGGGATTCAGACCCAATAGTGGCACTGGGGATCAAAGGGTATGCACAGTTTGATAGTCCTTTGGGCATAGATCCAAATTACTCTCCAGAATGATCAGTTCACAATTCCACCACCAATGCATTAGTGTGTCCCAGTTTTCTCACATTTCCTCCAGCATTTATCATTATCTTTTCCTGTTATCTTAGCCAGTCTGAGAAGTGTCCTACAAATCTTTGTCTCCACTCTAGCCAGTCTTCAATTTGATATTAACCTGTCCTTATTGTTCAAATGAACATAGTGCTCCCTACGAGATATCAATAACAATACAAAGAGAAAATGCACAGAGGATATTAATACAGGGGAACCCACAGTCATGACGTAAGGTGTTTTTGGATCATCTATCACAAGATCATAAGTGTGATAGTATTTTATGCATGGGCATGATAACACATGAAATCAGATTTGCTATGGTGATTTGTACCTTCCATGTTATTCCTTTTGTTTTACACTTTTATTTTGCCTCCTATTAATGGACACTATGTATATTTGAATAATGTTATTCATGCTTTAGCTGATTGCACAAATTGAGATTATGGACTTGTATGCAGAATGGTCATGCAGCAGATGGCACTCGGTTTATGTTTAACCATTCCTCTAATCTTTGTGATCTTACTCTATACTCCATTACCTAATTTTTCTTTGTTATATGAAGTATCTGCTCAGTCTTTTTGTTTAGTGGTCAGTGATCAAACTGAGTTAAATTCTGTAGGGCAAGTAGCTTCATTTGCTGGTTGAGTTTTCTCCATTGCCAGGGTGATGATTTATACTTTTCCCCTGACATAGTGGGTAATGTTATTTTGTCTTGAGCACCCAAACCATTGCCTTATTCTTGTATATACCTGTCTCTAGAACCTTTGATCTCTATTCTGACTTCTTCTTATAGAGAATAATCAAAGAGCTCTTAATGAACATCAAATACCAATTCATATAGTTTCTGGGAAATTAATGGAGGTCTTTCAGTAACATCTGATACTAATCACTATTGGAATGACTTTTTTAAACCTCCTGTGCAAAGATATTTTTCTGCACTAGCTAACCTTTGTTAATTTTTGCTCTATTCTTATTATATTATGTATATGCAATTGTTATATGTTCCACCAAATGAAATACACACACACACACACACACACACATACACTATTTACCCATAAAGTTTCAGCAGCTTATACTATCAATATATAAGAACTTAAGGCTGAATGACTGGTTAATATGGATTAGAAGTTCTTCCATATCTCTCTACAGACCCAGATATAAGCTGTCACATCTTCTGGGTGACTCCCATGCCTAAAGAAAATATCGTCCCTTCTAAAGAAACATATTTGAACAGCTATCCAATTAAATCCTGAGAAGTGAGGAATAGGAAGGCAGGCTGTGAGCCAGAAAAGATTGTGAGCTAGGAGGTTGGTCCACCTCCCAATTGCTCCCCTCAAATATTTTTTAGAAACTCAGCCAAGTTCCTACAAGACATGTTGACTGTTAAAGGAGCCGTGTATCACTTGGACCTAGGCCAACCCCAAGTGAGGATCATAACACAATCCCTGAACATGGGGCCTTCTTTGTTGCAACTAATATTTAAATGATCATGAGGCCTTACTAGCTTTGGAATCTCACCCATGGAGAAGATTTTCTGCCTGAGACTTTCCCACTGGGGACCCCTGAGAGCTGGAATTCAGGTTCCTGCAGCTGAGAGACTCAGGAGCTGGTGCTCCCCTGGATTGGTCATGATTTATAGTACTTTTTACATTTTCATTAACATGGCTGTAATTATATTAGTATTAAAGCTTATTAGCTGTTGTTGCTGTTGCTGCAAATTGCCTTTTCTATAAGTCAGTAAAACACTGTCTTCATAAGTGTGCCTTATTGTAGATGTGAATCTGAATCATAAATTTTCTTAATCATATGCATAATGCATTAATTTATTCATTTTTGTAGACCTGAATGTGTAGCTTGTGTTTCCTGCCTTGTGGTCCTAGTCCTGTCACCTGAGATCAAATGTACAAGTGTAGTCCCTCCTCCTCAAGTGTAGAAGGTCCCTGAACTAGCAGAATCATTAGACTTCAGTCAGACTAAGAGTTCCCCAGGGGGAAGACAGTGTTTCTGTGGCTCCCAGGAGATCCTCTGTGTGGTTAAGATATTCTGAATGTTTCCCTAATCCCTGAAAATAGCCATTTATAATAACTCATTAAACTTAGAGGAAGGTTATACAGGAGAAGGAAGCTATGAGTGTGGAGAGCTGAAAGAGAGCCCTCCAAATTAAGCCTGGCCCCTCCCAGGATACCGCCTCCTCTGGGGCTGGGACAAAAGCAATTTAGAAAAGGTTGTATGTGGTTGAAGCAGAAAGGAGAAGCAGACACAGGAGACAGAGTCCACAACAGACATTGTTCCAACTGGAATCGCTGACTGAGGGTGCACCCAACAGAGTTCCAAGACCATGGAGCCTGTGGCCCTCCAGGATTATATCTGTTCCCTGAACCCAGCATCCCTCCCCCGAGTTCTGAAGATATGCTCCGGGGTGTATTTTCAGAGTAAGTGTGACTACTTAGACCTAGTGGGGGGCCTCTACTCCATGGGTATATCTGTCACTCAGCCAAGGTGTCTGCCATTGCTTCTGCACCTTAGTTCCAAAGGGAGGGAAGCCTGGCTTCCTTGCCTCCTGAGCAGAGCTGCCCACAGTAGAGGGTGATACTGAGCTGGATGAAGGCAGCATCCCTCAGAACTGGGAGAAAATCAAGGGTTGGAGGTCAAGCTGTGGTATCTCGGAGAGTATGGGCGGAGGAAGAAGAACTGGCTGTTTGGGGGACTATTGGGCAAAAAGTGTGAAAAAGGTCTTCAGAAATGGAGGCTGAGGGACAAAAAGAGTAGAAATAGCAGTGATCTTTAAGTAGCTGTTTTCTGTATATCCACCTCTGCTCCCTGAGGACTTTGGGCAAACTCCTGCCACCTTGCCACCTCAATAAGGAGACTGTCCATTGGGACTAAAATTGTCTAATCTACAGTAAAAGACAGAGGCAGAACTCTGGGCCAGTGTCACTTCACTAAAGGGTCCGTGGTTCCCTCCAGAGAAATGGATCTCAGGTCTTCCTCATGATCTTCCAGGGAGCTGTATTTATAAAGTCTGTTACCCAAGTATGTAAAAGAGGCATGGTGAAATCATTGCTTGATAGACCTTGCTCAAGAGACACAAATATGTCATCAGAGATAGGATGTCATAGGTTGGGAGAAACATGAGGCATCTCCTCTGACTAATGGTCATAAGATAGTCACCGTCTCATGTTGGACAAGAGAGAATGGTCCAGAAGTGCAAAAGTAAAGTGGGAGACTTTCCATGTAGTTGAATTACCTCTGTCAAGGACTTGGTCACTAAAAAAGGGTGGAGAGTCTCTAGTTAATATCTTATGATTAAGCAAGTGAACTTAGAACCTGCACCTCCCAGGTCTGGGGTCTAATATGTAAAATTTATAATCCCCCCCTAGGGAATCATATCAAATTGATTAATACTGATTGGGATAGAGTAGATCCAAATGAATTCTTTCTCATATCCTCTCCTGCTCAGACTCACATCACTGAAAGGATTTTGATGATTGCAGCTCCGACATCCTAGAATCCTAGATCTGTGTTTTCCCCAAAAGTAGAGACAGTACATCCCAGTAAGACTGGAAACTTAGTGATTTTTGGTTTTTAATGTGGTCTCCCATGTTAGAATGTGAGTTTCTTGAGAGCAGGGCTGAATTTACTTTTGGATTTGTATGCCCAGTGCCTTGAAAAGTTATCAGAACTTAATAAATGCTTTAGATGTTCATTAATTCATTGTTCATCCAGGAAATGATGGGCTCCTCTTGACTTGACTCTCCAAGCCAAGGCTGAGTGATCATTGGTCAGAAATGTTGCAGAGGGGATTTGTGGTCAGGCACAGCTTTAATAGATGATCTGTGGGGGTCACTCAAGGGAAGCTGGTTTCTTCTAGGTTCCTACAACACCTTTCTTGTGCTATAGGCAGCCCACCTGAAGTCAAATAGGCTCAGTTCTATGTGATCCTGTCACTTAACCAAATTCACCTCAGTTTCCTTCACTGTGAAATGGGGATAATAATAGCATCCAACTTCCAGGGTTCTTGAGACAATTAAATAAGATATTTGTAAAAACATTTAGCATGTAGTACGAACTTAGTAAACATTTCTTTCCTTCTTTTCTGGAGCAAATACCTCTCATGGTTGATTTTCTCTTCTGTAAAATGGGGTCCTGTATTATTTACCTTAAAGGATTATTATAAAGTGTTTTCTAAATTGTACATATAATTGCAATCTAGCTTCTACCTTTTATCATTCACCTGAAACTGCTATCTCCAAAGTTTTAATGAGTTTCTTAATGTCGTTTGTTACTCTTCTTCATCATAATTTCTCTCAGTCTCCCTTTCCCTTTGCCCCCCAGAAAGCCATCCATATAACAATATTTTTGAGAAAAAAAGAAAAAGAAGGGAAAATCAAAATAACTGATCAATTAAATGGAAAAAACCTGAAAATATAGGTAATGAATAACAATTGTGAACTTTCCATCTCTACAGACAGGTATGATTGGGGATGTCTTCTCAAATTTCTTCTTTTGAGCCATGCTTGAAGTTTGCAATCTTGAAATAATCACTTTTGACTTTTCTAGTATTATTGATATTGTGGTCATTGTGTGCATTATTTTCTTGACTCTTTACTTCTTTGCTCTTTATTTCCCTCTGTATCAGTTCCTCCCAAGCCTATTTGTATTTATCACACAAGTCATTTCTTACTGCTGAGTAACGTTCCTTTACATACATATACTAAAATTTGCTTAGCGATTCTCCTATATATAGGCATCCACTTTGCTTTCAGTTCTTTGCGACCTTATAAGTATGGCTGCAAATATTTTGTAGCATATTTTTTAATAACTTTTTATTGATAGAACTCATGCCAGGGTAATTTTTTACAACATTATCCCTTGCATTCACTTCTGTTCCGATTTTTCCCCTTCCTCCCTCCACCCCCCAGATGGCAAGCAATCCTTTACATGTTGAATAGGTTACAGTATATCCTGGATACAATATACGTGTGCAGAACTGAACAGTTTTCTTGTTGCACAGGGAGAATTGAATTCAGAAGGTATAAATAACCCGGGAAGAAAAATAAAAATGCAAGCAGTTTACATTCATCTCCCAGTGTTCTTTCTTTGGGTGTAGCTGCTTCTGCTCATCTTTGATCAACTGAAACTGAGTTAGGTCTCTTTGTCGAAGAGATCCACTTCCATCAGAATACATCCTCAAACAGTATCATTATTGAGGTATATAATGATCTCCTGGTTCTGCTCATTTCACTTAGCATCAGTTCATGTAAGTCTCTCCAGTCCTCTCTGTATTCATCCTGCTGCTCATTCCTTACAGAACAATAATATTCCATAACGTTCATATACCACAATTTACTCAACCATTCTCTAATTGATGGGCATCCATTCATTTTCCAGCTTCTAGCCACTACAAACAGGGCTGCCACAAACATTTTGGCACATACAGGTCCCTTTCCCTTCTTTAGTATCTCTTTGGGGTATAAGCCCAGTAGAAACACTGCTGGATCAAAGGGTATGCACAGTTTTATAACTTTTTGAGCATAGTTCCAAATTGTGTAGCATATTTTTTTAAAGGCAGATAGATGGCAAAGTGGATAGAGCTTTGGATCTGATATAAGCAGATATATACATACATACACACATATATCTTTATTTTTCATGTTAATTATATATATATGTATATATATATATATACACATACATATTTATACAGTTATCTTGCTGCTCAAGAAAGATCAAATCTAGAAAGCAAGTAAAAAAAACCTGAGAAAGAAAATAAGAATGCAAGCAAACAATAACAGAAAGAGTGGAAATGCTATGTTATCCACACTTATTTTCCATAGTTCTCTCTCTGGTACACATATATCTTTAAACAAAACTAAAAGTCTATCCAAAATATAGTCAAAGGATGTGAAGAAACAATTCTTAAAAGAATTGTAAACAAGTAACAACCATATGAAAGAATGGTCATTAACAATCCAAGTAATTAACAATCAGAAGAAATATAAATTATAAATTAAAATATATAAAATAAAATTTAAAATATAAATTTAAAAAAACCTCTGAGGTTTCATCTTATATCAGGGAGAAATTTTGAACAAACAGGATGTGTTCATCAGCTTGGAAGAACCTCCTGAAAGGTCAAGATAGGTCTGTAAAGGTCTACTCATTAGTAAGAGTCTGCATATTTTGTAGACATAGATGGTCAAGGACAAAGTCCATCAACCCAATGAGATTCTATGTTTTTGGTCTGCTTCACCTATATTGACTGGATATCAAGCACTATAAAACTAAGACCCTACAGGAAGGGAACATCTCAGATCATGAGGAAGAGTTTAGATCTACTTTATTAGAGGGGGGCCATGGACCCTTTAATAAATTGGTTCAGAGCTTTACCTTAGGAGTTTTTCTTACAGACTGGACAATTTTGGAATTCCCATAAGTTGTTTTTTTTTTTTTTTTTTTTTTTTTTTTTTTTTTTTTTTTTAAAACGCAAACATGCTTTTATTTATTTTTTTTTTTTAAGGGAGAAATCAGGGCTAGTCTTTTATTGGATGGAAGAAAACATAACACATCTCAAGTAAACCAATCCAGGGGCTCAACTAACTAGTGGGGTCCCAACCTGTAATGTGTTCCAGTTCAGGCAATGCTGTGTCTTGTCTTTATGAAGCCACAACCAGCATGTTGTCCTCTTCAAGATATAGCCCCCAGCTGCTTGTTCATGATGCAACAGACCAGGTGGGAGCTTGCCTTTGGAGCTCACTGTGCATGAATCCAAATCATTCCTTGCAGCCATCATAAGATCTCACCAAGCTAGGAGCTCCTTATCAGAAAGGATAGTGAACAGCTGCCCCAGCCGGTCCACGGGTCACCAATCCTTTGGCACCCCATAGTAATCTTGAAGCTATCACTATAAAAAACTATGCAAAAACACTTTTATCACATAGTGCATGGAGCACCAACCCTGAAGTCCAGAGGACCTGAGTTCAAATATGACCTCAGACACTTAAGCACTTCCTAGCTGTGTGACCTTGGGCAAATTACTTAACCCCAATTGCCTCAGCAAAAACAAAACCAAACAAAAAATCCACACTTTTATCACAATGAACTTGATTCTTCTGTGTTTCAAAAGGTCTTCTCCAACAATAGATTTTATTAATAGAAAGGAACTGTTACAGATATATCCAGGCAGGAAGATAAAAGGATTCAATTTTACCCATGTCTTCCCTTGTAGCATTTCAGAGATAAAAAGAAGGACTGTTCCATGTCTTCTGAGTAGAATAAGTCAAGGACAGGAGGGGATGCTCTTATTGTTCTCTTTTGTGAGGTAGGTTGTTTCTAAACATCAAGCCTATAATGGGGAACAATAAGTTTCTCCTGTGCAGCAGGAAGTTTACGTTTGCAGTGGAATGGCTTATGGCATTCAGCATCTGTCAGGGAAGGATAATACTGCCTGTAGCAGAGGTACGCAAAACTCAGACCAATCATGGATCCAACCAGCACATCTTGCCAATGGTGTTTGTAATCACAGGTTCGGGAAAGAGCAATGACAGCTGCAAAGAGGAGGGGTGACAGGAAGGCACAGAGCCGCCAGGCTTTTCCACGGCCTTGTGGAGTGAAGCAGTGTAACTTCCCTGCTAAGTAGAAGGAGGTGAAGGCCAGCCCAGCAAATGCAAAAGAGGAATGCCCACTGGGGAAGCTCTTTAAACAAAACTAAAAGTCTATCCAAAATATAGTCAAAGGATGTGAAGAAACAATTCTTAAAAGAATTGTAAACAAGTAACAACCATATGAAAGAATGGTCATTAACAATCCAAGTAATTAACAATCAGAAGAAATATAAATTATAAATTAAAATATATAAAATAAAATTTAAAATATAAATTTAAAAAAACCTCTGAGGTTTCATCTTATATCAGGGAGAAATTTTGAACAAACAGGATGTGTTCATCAGCTTGGAAGAACCTCCTGAAAGGTCAAGATAGGTCTGTAAAGGTCTACTCATTAGTAAGAGTCTGCATATTTTGTAGACATAGATGGTCAAGGACAAAGTCCATCAACCCAATGAGATTCTATGTTTTTGGTCTGCTTCACCTATATTGACTGGATATCAAGCACTATAAAACTAAGACCCTACAGGAAGGGAACATCTCAGATCATGAGGAAGAGTTTAGATCTACTTTATTAGAGGGGGGCCATGGACCCTTTAATAAATTGGTTCAGAGCTTTACCTTAGGAGTTTTTCTTACAGACTGGACAATTTTGGAATTCCCATAAGTTGTTTTTTTTTTTTTTTTTTTTTTTTTTTTTTTTTTTTTTTTAAAACGCAAACATGCTTTTATTTATTTTTTTTTTTTTTTAAGGGAGAAATCAGGGCTAGTCTTTTATTGGATGGAAGAAAACATAACACATCTCAAGTAAACCAATCCAGGGGCTCAACTAACTAGTGGGGTCCCAACCTGTAATGTGTTCCAGTTCAGGCAATGCTGTGTCTTGTCTTTATGAAGCCACAACCAGCATGTTGTCCTCTTCAAGATATAGCCCCCAGCTGCTTGTTCATGATGCAACAGACCAGGTGGGAGCTTGCCTTTGGAGCTCACTGTGCATGAATCCAAATCATTCCTTGCAGCCATCATAAGATCTCACCAAGCTAGGAGCTCCTTATCAGAAAGGATAGTGAACAGCTGCCCCAGCCGGTCCACGGGTCACCAATCCTTTGGCACCCCATAGTAATCTTGAAGCTATCACTATAAAAAACTATGCAAAAACACTTTTATCACATAGTGCATGGAGCACCAACCCTGAAGTCCAGAGGACCTGAGTTCAAATATGACCTCAGACACTTAAGCACTTCCTAGCTGTGTGACCTTGGGCAAATTACTTAACCCCAATTGCCTCAGCAAAAACAAAACCAAACAAAAAATCCACACTTTTATCACAATGAACTTGATTCTTCTGTGTTTCAAAAGGTCTTCTCCAACAATAGATTTTATTAATAGAAAGGAACTGTTACAGATATATCCAGGCAGGAAGATAAAAGGATTCAATTTTACCCATGTCTTCCCTTGTAGCATTTCAGAGATAAAAAGAAGGACTGTTCCATGTCTTCTGAGTAGAATAAGTCAAGGACAGGAGGGGATGCTCTTATTGTTCTCTTTTGTGAGGTAGGTTGTTTCTAAACATCAAGCCTATAATGGGGAACAATAAGTTTCTCCTGTGCAGCAGGAAGTTTACGTTTGCAGTGGAATGGCTTATGGCATTCAGCATCTGTCAGGGAAGGATAATACTGCCTGTAGCAGAGGTACGCAAAACTCAGACCAATCATGGATCCAACCAGCACATCTTGCCAATGGTGTTTGTAATCACAGGTTCGGGAAAGAGCAATGACAGCTGCAAAGAGGAGGGGTGACAGGAAGGCACAGAGCCGCCAGGCTTTTCCACGGCCTTGTGGAGTGAAGCAGTGTAACTTCCCTGCTAAGTAGAAGGAGGTGAAGGCCAGCCCAGCAAATGCAAAAGAGGAATGCCCACTGGGGAAGCTCTTCCGGCCCTCAGTTACCACCTCCTCATCCCCTGTGCAGACCAGTTCAGAATTGGCTTGCCCGTCTGGGAAGCAACGATAGAAGAAATCAGGGCGCGGCCTTCCCACGATCAGCTTTACGGTGTTGGTGAAGACTCCATTCAAGGCGAGGGCCAGGCTGGCGGCCAGGCACGCCTGCTTCGTGTCCGCCGCGTCGGCCTTCTTCAGACATTTGGCCAGAAGGATCAGGGAGAGGGGGCACAGCGACACGATCAAAAACATTGGCTTGGTGGGGAAGTGATCGTTCTCCACGTAGGGGTTGCGGTAGAGCCACATCTCCTCGGGTTGAATAAGCCTCTGGAAGGGCGGGAGAAGCTCTGTCACTACAAAAGCGGCGAAGAGGGCGATCCTCACGCCGACTTCGGACCCTAGACCCGCCGCCTTCGCCGCCGCCGTCATCACTCCCCATAAGTTGTTCAAAATACAACTCACCATTTTCCCTGCTAAACCCACCTCATTTTCTAACCTCCCCCCATTTCTACAGAGGATACTACTATTGTCTCAGCCCAGGTCTACAATCCAGTCACCATCCTTAACTCTTCATCCTCTCTCACTCTTTATATCCTATCAGTTGCAAAGTTTTATTCTACCTGGACAACACCTTGTTCTGTCCTTTTCTCTCAAGCCTAATTTAGATCCTCATCACCACAGGGATGGACTATTTCAATAGCTTCCTAATTGGCCTCCTTGTCTTAACAATTCACTCCCAATCAGTTAAGGAATAAGCATTTATTAAGCATTTATTATGTGCCAGATATTATGCTATGTGGGGGAGGGCTGGAGAAGGGAAGATATAAAAAAAGGCAAAAGATAGTCCCTGCCCTCAAGAAGTTCACAATTGAATGAGGGAAACAGCAAGCCATCCATTTTTGTAAAATTTAGAGTTCCAAGTTTTTTCTCTCTCTCACTCTCCCCAAAACAACAAACAGCAATCCGATATAGATTATACATGCATAATACTTTTAAACATATCTCCATATTTGTCATGTTGTAAAAGAGAAATCTGATCCAAAGGGAAAAACCACAAGAAAGAAGAAGCAAATAAACAAAACTGAAAATAGTATGCTTTGAGCTGCATTCATAGTTCTTTTTGGATGTGAATGACATTTCTATCCCAAGTCTACTGAAAGTGCCTTGAATTACCTCATTGTTGAGAAGAGCCAAGTCCATAACAATTGATCATCACATAATCTTGCTGTTACTGTGTACAATGTTCTCTTGGTTCTGCTCATTTCAGTCACCATCAGTTCACGTTAAGTCTTCCCAGGATTTTCTGAAATCAGCTGCTCATTTCTTATAGAAAATAATATTCCATTATATTCATATAGCATGACTTTTTCAGCCCTTCCCCAGTTGATGGGCATTCACTCAATGAAATGAACAATTTCAAAGTCAATGCCATCCACTGGGGTTGTGGTACAATTTTGTTCTTCCATACCACTGAAACCTCCTTACCTGGAAATTCATTCCAACCCTGGACCTCTCATACTTCCCTCCTAAGGCCTCTTCCTCTGGTTGGTTTTCTTTTATGTACTCTTTTTCCATTTGAATGTAAGCTTCTTGAGAGCAGGGACTCTCTCTCTTTCTGCTTGTATTTGTTTTCTGAATGCTTAATATAGTGTCTGGTTCATAATCCTTTTTTAAAAAATATGAACTGATGCAAGGTGAAATAAGCAAAGCTAAGAAAACAATATACAAAATAATTATAACATAAATAGAAAGAATAATCACAAAATGATTGAAACTTCATCTTATGAAATTAGAGAACAAACAACCCAAAAAAGAAGAAATAGGAGATTTCCTCAGAAAAGGTCAGGGTATATGATAGAAGATTTTTTTTGTTGGGAATTTGTTGACCAGTCTTGTTAAAAAAAATTCTTCCTTCTAAAAATATAAGAAATGATTTGGGGGGAAGAAAGGAGAAGGAACACAGCAGAGAGGCTAGTTGATGTAAAAACTAAAAAAAAAATGAAAATTATTTTTTAAAAAGAAAACAGTTGGAAGAGATGGAATAAAAAGTCAAAGGGTAAGAGAGAAAATTGAATGGCATGTGAGAAAATGAAAGCATTGAGTGTAGCTAGTTTGGTTTTTTTTTCTGAGTTTGATTCTGAAAGGGAGGAGAGATATAGGATTATAGTGTAAAGGGATATTAGGATGGTGAAGGTTTGGTTGTGGACAGGAGGAAGAAGAGAGCTCCAGGTACTACTACTACAGATACTACTCCAAAGCTTGTGAAAATACCTAAAGGTGAGCGATGGAGTGTATTGTGAGAAGAATAGCAAGGAGACCAATGATGAAGAGTTGGTGGAGGTAGCTAAGAATGTTAATAATCAGCTTCCTCCTTTATGATGAGGAAGTGTTAATCTTTCCATAGCTGCCCTAGTTTCATGTTAATATTGTGCTGGTTTTAGTAAGGGTATTTTGCCAATTTGTTAGGATTCATTTTATAGTTCCAAAAGCATACAAGAAGATTGATATTGATTAGAGGTTATTCAAATTTGTTGATTAAATTGTTTTAATTTTTTAAAATTGTTTTTCTCATTCAGTTTTGATTGTAAGATTGAAGACACGGACGTTACAGTGACATTTTTATGCTAGATATATATTGCCTAGAGAAGATTCAGATAATTATAGGTATTGTCTTCTTCCTTTATTCAAGCTCCAGACTGGAGCTCAAAGCCTTTGGTCTCTGTCTTTCTTCAGTGTATGTTAAAAATTTTACACTTAAAAATTCAAATGACATTGTTATTATTGGATAAACACTCCACAAGATGAAGGCGTTACCTAATGTGTCTTTTGGTGGAACCATATAGTTTGAAATCATCACTATTTAATGATATATTAATAAGAGATTTTGAATTTCAACTCCTTCTTTAATTTGGAAGCCATACTTAATTATATTTGAGAGATATGATCATGGACGAGGACAGACTATCTTCCTGAAAAAAATGACACATTTTATAGCATCTGTTCTTGGCACTATTGTTTTGGTGATGTGTTTTAAGTACAGAACAGCTTTCTGCATCAACATCAAATAGTACTCTCACTAAACTTATTTTGTATATTTGCAGGACATAAATAAACCCTATGTACAAAACTGAGTTAAAACTTGTGATAATCAACAAAGGCAGTCTTAACATTATGGAACTTTCAGGAAACATTTCATAATTATCAAATCAGTACTATCAATAAAAATCAAATCAGCTCTTTATATCTGCCACTTCCTAACAAACTTTTTTTGCTTCAATTAATTTTTTTCAGTGATACAAACTGTGAATGTATAAAGTATCAACATATGTAGTGGGGGGCAGCAAGGTGACGCAGTGGATAGAGCACCAGCCCTGAAGCTAGAAGGACCTGAGCTCAAATCTGGCCTCAGACACTTCACACTTCCTAGCTGTGTGACCCAGGGCAAGTCACTTAACCCCAACTGCCTCAGCAAAAAGAAAAAAAAAGTAGTGGTCCTATAGATCTCATCATATCAAAAGATATATATGCTATGTATTAGAGGAAGCTAGCAATACGCTTTGCTAGATAGTAATTCCTGAGCCAGGCTGAAGGACGTGACCTCTTATGAACTATTTCTATTTTTTTCCTATGGCCATTATTTTCACACCGCTCCAAGAAGCTAGTTTCCTTTACTTTCCTTGACAAAAAGCAGTTGATTATTATGTTGATGCCTAAACCTTCACTTTCTCTCTTAATTGAACCTTGTATTTTGAGTGTATTGGATTTCTTGACCTTGCATGTGATCAGATATTTTCCATATTCTCCTGGGTTTCTCTCTTACCACCCATTTCTTTAACTTCTCGGGCCTTTTAGTATAATTTTGGGTTGATATTGAATGGTTTACTTTGTTTCTTGAATTGTTTTGACTTGTTACCTTTACCCTTTGACTTGAACTTTTGCTTTCTGTGGGAATTGAGAGATCTAGAGTTTCTGATATAGTATTGTTTCCTTCCTCTTTCCAGTCAACTAAGTTGGACATGAATTAGAGAACAAGAGGCCTGTTCATTAGCTCTTGTTTGGGTGGTTCTGATCCCATAAGGGAGATGATCAGTCAAGACTGTAGGAAGTGGGTTGAGGACTGATTGAGACTCAGGATACAACTGAATGGAGAAAACTGAAGAATGTTGGGGAGCAAGAAAAAGATTGGACTGGAATCAGAAGGTCAGAGTTCCAGTCCTGGATCTTCCCAATAATTATATGACTTTGGGCAACTTATTTTAAAACTCTTTGGCCCCAGTTTTCTTTTCTTTTTTTTTAAATTTAAAAAAATTTTTCCAAATACATGCAAAGATAATTTTCAACATTTGCTTTTGCAAAATCTTATGTTTCAATTTTTTCTGTCTCTTTCCCTTATTACCCTCACCAAGACAGCAAGAAATTTGATATAGATTAAACATTTCTTCTAAACATTATTTCCACATTTGATATGTTGTGCAAGAAAAACGAGCTCAAAAGGGAGAAAATCATGGGGGGTGAGGGAAGCAAACAACAACAACAACAAATACTATGCTTTGATCCGTATTCAGTTTCCATAATTCTCTCTCTGGATGCATATGGCACTTTCCAACACAAGTCTATTGGAATTGCTTTGGATCACTGCATTGCTGAGAAGAGCCAAGTCCAGTACAGTTGCTCATCACATAATCTCGTCGTTACATACAATGTGTCCTCAGTTTCCATAACTACACAATTAGGGTGACAATAGCCTTACCAAGGCTGTTGTAAGAATCAAATGCAGTAGCATATGTCAATCATTTTATAAGCCTCAAAACACCTTTAAATGTATTAATATTTTGTTGCCACTGTTGTTATTTCCATAGGTTCTATCTATGAACTCGCTGGGAGTGAGTGCTGTTTGTCCACTGGAGACCTCATAAAAATTATCCAGATTAAGCTCAAGAAAGTGATCTGTGAAAACACCAAAACAGGCCACATCACTGAGCTCTCTCCTGATTTCCCAGGTGACCTGGAAACGTCTCCCCCATTCCATTCCCCACTACCTTTTTCCCATTCACCTAAACCAGGGCTTCTTAATCTGTGGACTGTCAACTTCCTTGTGTTTTAAAAATATTTTGATAACTGTAATTCAATATTATTAGATTCTTTTGTAATCCTATGGGTTTTATATTGTATCTTTAATAACAGTATTCTGAGAAAGGGTAGCTAGGATTCACCAGGCTTACAAAAGGGCCAGGACCCTAAAAAAGTTTAAAGAATTCTGCACCAAATCTTAACCTGTGCTCACTTTCCTATATTTAATGGATGCATACATATATACATACATGACTGAAACCAATGCAAAGTTTGCTAACCACTTGCTATTTGCAGAATATCTGCTAGGGATTGGGAGAATAGAAAGATACATGTCTCAGCCTTTATTTTGGTTGGGGAGTTTGACACATATTCTGAGAAAAATAATGATTAATGATAATAATAACTAACATTTATGTAGCTTTTTAAGGTTTACAAAGCACTTTACAAATATTATCTTATTTGACCCTCACAACAAGTTTGGGATATAGGTGCTATCATTATCCCCATTTTACAGATGAGGAAACTGAGCCAGAGAGTTGGAGACAGGATTGGACTGACTGCAGAGCTTCCTAACTCCAGCTCCAGCACAATACATACCATGCCCCTTAGCTGACTCAAATAAGCTTACCTGCTGGTAAGGGTTATCAGAATAATCCATAATAAATACAATATAAAACTGCAGAGTAATACTCTGTGAGACTTGATGGATAAGAGTCATTTCCAAGTAAGGGAATCAGGAAAAGTTTGAACTGGGCTTTGAAGGATGACAAAGGATATATCAGACATAGGTTTGGGGTGGGAAGACCTTCTCAGCCTTTAATCTCATATCTAGAAATTCTGGGAGTGAAAAGGATGGACTTGGGGCTGCTGACAGTGGCCAGATGCCCTGCCACACTAGGACAAATGACCGCCAGGTTTCCCTGTAATCCTTTCTGTGTGTCTCTTGAGTTTGTGTATCTGGACAGTTGACATGGCCTCCCTAGCTGGCCCTCTCTTCATAGTGTCCTTGATGCTCTAAGGTCTGTCAGGGCTGCTCAGGGACAATCTATATGGCCCTGTCCTAAGCCTTCTTCTCTGTCCTGCTGCCCCTTCTCTTTCCCAAACTGTAGCTACCTCTGCAAAACAACCCATACTTTGGTTCCTCTAAGGCAAGGCTTCTTAAACTTTTTCCACCTGTGACCTTTTTAACCTGAGAAATTTTTATGTGACACAGATATATAGATATGAATTAAGTCTACAAATCAAACATTCACTGATAATGTCACTGTTTTGCAGTTCAGTTATGGGATCCCATATGGGTCACAATTCAGTTTAAGAAGCTGGATTCTAAGAAATGTTTCAGCAACATAATTCAGTGACTTAATTGTGACCCTTAAACTATACCTGGATCTGTTCTGCTTTTCTGCAGAAAATTTTCCCTCCAGCTGAGGCAGTAGATCTTTAAGTAGGAAGATAAAAAGGATGGACTTGGTATTCTTTTACCAGCTCACATGAGCTAGAAGGCTATATGCATACACACACATATCTCTATATACACATATATGTATACTATGTATATATGTATATATGAACATATATATTCCATTAAATTTTCTCAATTAAGTTTAAAATAATAACATTCATTAAAAATGAGTTCCAAATTTTCTCCCCTACCTCTTGAGAAAACAAGTGTAAAGTCATAAAAAACAGTTCCATATTATCCATCTTGCGAAAGAAAACATATTTTCACACACACAAGCAAGAAAAATAAAGTTTATAAAACACACTTCAATCTGTACTCAGGATTCACCAGTTCTCTCTCTGGAGATGGAGAGTATTTTTCATCACTGGGTCCTTTGGAATTGCCTTGCATCATTGTATTGCTCAAAGTAGCCAATTCTTTCACATTAAATTATCATTATATTATTGTTACTGTATTCATTGTTCTCCTGGTTCTGCTCACTTTACTTTGAATACGCCTTCCCAGGTTTTTCTGAAAGCATTTTGCTTGTCATTTTTTATAGTATTCCTTAACAGTTATATGCCACAGTTTATTCAGCCATTTTCCAACTGATGGGCATCCCTCAGTTTCCAATTCCTTGCCACAAAAAAGTTGCTATGATTATTTTTATACATAGGATCCTTTTCTTTTTTCTTTCATTTCATTGAAGTATAGGTTTTTCAGGTTTAAAGGGTATGCAGAGTTTTATAGCACTTTGGATATAATTCTAAATTGTTCTCCAGAGTGGTTGGACCAACTTGCAAGTGTACTAGTAGTTTATTAGTGTACTTATTTTCCCTCATCTCCTTGAGCATTTGGGATTCTTCTGGCAAGTATGATGTTAGCTCAGAGAGGTTTTAATTTGCATTTCTTTAATCAATAGTGATTGAAAACATTTTTCTTATGACTATAGATAGGTTTGGGTTCTTCATCTGAAAACTGCCTATATTTTTTATGGAACAGTAATATTTCATTACCTTCATGTACCACATTTTGTTCAGTCATTCCCCAATTGATGGATATCTGCTTTGCTACCATACAAAGAGCTGCTACAAACATTTTTGCCCATGGGGGTCCTTTTCCCTCCTTTATGATTTCCTTGGGATACAGACCCTGTATTGATCTTTTTACAAGCTAAGTCCATGTATTTAGGACCCTGAGCCGGCAACAAGTAACACAGCTATTCTCTGCTGCCTTTTCCACAGGCTACTTCAGCTCAACCGTCAGCCCTCAGTTCTGTGGTACTCTGAACAAACTGCTATTTGCTGCCCCCCAAAACGGGGCACTACCTGTGTACTTCAGCTCAGTGTATGACATCCAAGTGGCAGGCAGAGCTGTGCCCAGGAACCAGCCCCTCGTGCTGACAGCTGTGGAGATGGACAAGGGTATCCACTACGCCCACTGCACGATGGACTCAAGAAGCCACAAAACCACCACCTCCCTACCTTTGTCTCTGCAAGGGACTTTTTACAGCTGGGGACCAGCCTTCCCACAGACATTACTGCAGACGTTGCAGGACCCTGTTCTGCTGGATCAACCCCTGGTCTGCCCCGCTCTCCACTGGGACCCCCTGATCCTCCAGCCTGAGTACGAGATTGATGCCATCATGAACAGTGAGTCTCAGGGAGCCCTTGGGCTGGGGGGGCAGTGCTGGAAAAGGGCACTTAAAGTGTGGAGGGTGAAAAAGCCCTCTCATGCCATGAACCTTGGGTAGCCAGTTCCAGAACTATAGAATACATTTTAAGAGGAGGAAGATGAAGTCCAAAAAGAAGTCACTAGCCATAATTACTTGGCTGGTAAGTGGTAGAGAACATACGGTATCCAGACACCACGCTGAATGCCAGCTGTCGGCACTCTCCCTTTCCTTCTGGCGATGGGGAGGAGAGAGAATGTAAGCTCAGCTGGTACAATTTAGATGGGTAGCATCAGGTCTGATCGCAACTTTACCATCACTTGCTTTTCCAATTCTGGGACCTGCTTCCTGTGGGAGATGCTCCAGTCCTAGAATGCGTAGTCCTCCACACTGCAGGGGGGACGCCAGGGGAGGACAGCTCACACGCGGAATAAGCTCCAGCTCTACATGCAGCCTCCCACCTTCTCCTCGTCCCCCCTGCAAGCATTCTCCTTGCCAGCTTGGTCCCAGGGAAGCAGCCTCTGTGCCTCTTCCCAGGTTCCCTCGCCACTAACACATTTCACGGCTTTCCTCCATTGTGGGGCACATCCTGTGAGCATCTCCCGTGGATGGCACACAACATAGCATCACCCAGAGGCGAGTTAGGAAGGAGCTCACTGGTGTTGCTGAATAAGGAAATTTCCCCAATGATCCCCAGCCTTCATCTCGGGAAAGCCAGGTCGGGGCTGGATCAGGACCCAAGAGAGAGAAGAAAGAGATTTGACCAAGTTAGGAATCAGGGTTACTTAGACCTCCAGAATTCAAAGAATTGAGATAGGAGGGGAATTCAATTCCCAAATGCTGGCAGCCAAAAAACCCTGTATTTGGGATATCTGCTCTGAAAGGCCGAGTAGCTGTGGTGGTGAGCATGTCTGCTACTGCTAACGCTTAAATAGCCCTTTAAAGGTCTGCAAAACATTTTATGTAGCCTGTAATCTGTGGGATAGATATGATTGCTATTGTTCCCATTTTACAGATGAAGAAAACAAAGTCTTGCCTATGGTCACATAACTAGAAAGTACTCAAGTTCTTAAAGTATTGGAAGAGCTGACATGAAAATTTACTAGTTGATAAACATTTTTTAGGCACTTACTGTGTGCTAGGTACTGTGCTAAGCATCAGGGATACAAAAAGAGGCAAAAGACATTTCCTGCCCTCAGTGAGCTTGTGGTCTGGGGTAATATTGGAGTAGTGACCCCAGAGTAAATTCTCTTTGGATGTGTAATGTATTCCATGGCTAGCCATGCTGGGACCCATGCATCTTTCTAATTATCCTCCCTTACGCCAGTCTCAGTGTAGTCCAGCATTCCAGTTGTCTGTCATCTCTGCCTCTTCATGATCCCATTTGGAGTTTTCTTGGCTGAGATACTGGCGTGGTTGGTCATCTCCTTCTCCCACGATTTACAGATGGGGAAACTGAGGCAGACAGGGTGAGGCGACTTGCCCAGAGTCACTCAGCTAGGCTCCCCCATACCAGGCCCAGAGCTCTGCCCACCATGGCCACATTGCTTTATCTCTCCAAACCTTGGTTTTTTCTTCTGTAAGTGCGAGAGTGATCCTGGCACTTCCTCCCTATTTGTGTTGTGGTGAAGAAGCTTTGTGAATGAAAGTGAGTCTGGAAGAGGGTCCTGGAGAGGTCTCAGATTGGGGGGGAGGTGATCCTTCCAAGCCTCCCAGAAAAGGTAGAAGGAAAGTGAGTAGAGGAAAAGAGAGAGAGAGCAATGTGGATGTCTGTAGGGATTTCTGGAACCTGGAAACTAGACAAGGTTCTGAATCCGGGGCAGCTCCACCAGCAGGAGCTCTGCTGACCCCGCAGCGAGGAGCCGGCACAGTGGTCACAATCCATCCGACCCGTCTGGCTGACCCCTGAGATAAGGGAGGGACCTAGGGAGCCTGACACAGGACACGGGATTCCGAGCCTGAGGACCCTCATGCAAGACTGAGCTCTCTTGTACCCCAAGACCGAGAGTGCTCTTGGACCTGCTTCCATATCTGTAACGAGGGGTCTGGAGCAGATGGCTCGGGGCCTCAGTTTCTCCTCCTCTAAAATGAGTTGGTGGGACTAGCCTGAATTCCAGGCTTGCTAAGGATCCTTCTACCTCTTGCAGACAAAAGTTCTGCCCATTGGTCCATTCCTTCTGAAAAGAGAGAAAGGCAAGACCAGCTCGAGCCGCTGAGGCTTCCTGGGAGTGAACTTTCGGGGTTGGGCCTGGCGGGGAGGGGAAAAGAGGCTGCTTGGGTTGGTCGGCAGAGGGAGGCTCACAGGGCCGGACTCTAACCCTCACCTCCCTCCACAGTGCGTAGGAACATCGTGAAGATCCCGTCCACCCTGGAGGTGGATGTGGAGGACGTCACTGGCTCCTCGGAACACCTTCTTCAGCACTTCATCAAGCCTTTGCTGCTAAGCGAAGTCTTGGCCCAGGGTGGGCCCTTCCCGATGCGGGTGAAGGTCCTGGAGGTCCCCGACGGCCCTCCCGTCTTTCATAGGTCCCTGAAGAAGGGTCAGACGCTCGTGGTCCACGGCCCAGCCTCCCCTCCGTGGCGGGTACTGGCCTCCAGCAGGGGCCGAAAAACCTCTCGACACTTTTTCATCTCAGGAGCCTACAAGGGCAAATTGAGGCGCCGGCCCCGAGAGTTCCATACGGCTTTTGACCTCCTGGGCGCTCTGGAGCCCGGCTTCCCTCTCCATGTAGTGGCCACCCAGGACTGGGAGGGTGAGGCCGGAGACTCCACTTCCCCTTCCCTTTCCAGAGGTGACCGGATGGAGGTGCTGGGGAAGGAGCAGGGCCCCAGTGGGGAGGTTCTGGTCTGTAACCGGCTGAATGATCTGGCCGAGGAGGAGGAAGAGGAAGAGGGAGAAGGGGAGGAAAGAGAACAGCTCTTGCTGCCCCTCTACTTCTCTTGTGGTTTTGTGGAAGAGATGAGTGATGGCAAACGCTACAGTCTGGCCAGCCTGATCACCCAGGTCTCTCTGCCCTGTGAAGTCAAGGTCTTGGGCAAGGACCCTTCCCTTGCCGAGGACCCCCTGCCCTCCTTCCTTGGCCTCCAGCTGGAGGAGAAGATCACAGAGCCCTTCCTGATCATCAGTCTATCCACTGACCCTAGAATGTGCTTTGAGATCCCCCCCAGATGGCTAGACCTGACTGTAGTGGTGGTCAATGAGCCACTGGGGGAGCAAGAGGAGCCATTGTTAATCTCCACAGTGGAAGAATTAACAGAAGCCTTCTACTACAAACTTCGGACTTTTCAAGACTGCGGCGTCCAGGCCCCCCACCCAGGCCCCCCAAAAACAAGCAAAAGAGTAGCCGTTCAGCCAAGGTAAGTATCTCAGAGGGACAGTGCTAAGGGATGGAGTGGTGTGAGAAAGGATTTTAGCAAGCAGAGGAGTGAAGAAAGAATAATCCTGGGGTAAGGGGTGAAGTGGATAATATGTGGAAAGTCAAAAAACTAAGTTGAGAGAATAATGTCACCACTACTGCATCCTCACTGCCTAAAGACCAGTCTATTTCATGTCACCTCTCCCTTTAGGATTTTCTGGTACATCTCCGTTCCATTCCCCCACATTGACTTTTATAAAGAAATATTTGTCCAAAGGTATAGCAATAACAAACAATTAAAGATTCTCTCTTTGACACCTGGGAGAGGTATAATTCCCCCTTTGCCACCTGGATTAATTCAGTTCATAGCTTAACTTAGTTTCTATATAAGCTTGGTCCCACCAAATTCTAAGCCTAAGGCCCCCTGGCCCGGGGTTTAATGGCAGTGATTGGATTTCTCTGGTAGCAGCACGAATGATGGGAAGAGACACATTTAGAGGCTAGTGCCAAGGAGAGGGGATGAGAATGTAGGCTGCCGGCACTGGGAACAGAAAGGAGACAGATGGGAAAAAGATCCTCTTGAAAGGACCTGATAACTGAATGGAGATGGGGAGAGAAAGAAGTCACAAAATCCTAGCTCTACAGCTGAAAGGGGCCTTAGAGGCCATTTCTTTCTCCAGCTCATTTTTACAGATGAGGAAACTGAGGCAGACTTAAGTAACCTGCCTAAGGTCACACAGTTAGGAAGTGTCTGAAGCTGGATTTGAACTCACAGAGATGTGTCTCCCTGACTCTAAGCCCAGCACTAACCACTGTGTCACCTAGTAGAGGAGGTTATGAAGGACAGGGGAGGACTTAATAGGGAGTGGCTGGAGTGGGAATAGGTGAGTCTCATACTTAGGTCTTGGGGAAAACTGCCTTGGCAGCTGGATGGAAGATGGGCTGGAAGGGGGCAGAAGCCCAGGAGGAGGGAATGCGAACGTGAGCTGGGGGGTGGTTTTGGGGGGCAGAAGGATTGGACACGAGAGACATGAATAGAGAGATGGCAGTGTCGAACACCAGACTGGGTATGTGAGGGAAATGCAAGGGGGAAGAGGAGACAAAACAGGATGGGACGATGCCCTGGACAGCAGAAGTCGGGGGGGGGGGGGGCTTCAGGGCAAAGATGAATCCTGTCCTGGACATGCTGAGAGAAAAGTGAGGTGCTGGCCATACCCATTGGCTCTCAGGGATGCAAAAGTGATGGTGGAGACCATGGGAGTAAATGAGATTGCGCTAGCAGGGAGAGGACGGAGGAAGAACCAAGACTGACCCTGTGGGTGATGAGGCTGCAGAGCTGGTGAAGGGGCAGCCAGAGAACAGGAGAGCCCCAAACTGAGGAGAGGGGGTATCCAGGAGGGAGTGTCGAATGCAGAACGGGGGGTCAAGAATGACGGCTGAAAAAGAAAGGCCTTGGAACTGGTGACTAGTAGGTCCCTGGCTTCAGGCAAATGATGAGCAAACACCAGATCACAGAGCACAGAGTGAGGGGAGAAAGCAGAGGCAACTGAGCGAGAGAAGCCAGCTTTTGGGGAGTTTGACCACTGAGGTATGGAGAGAATCACACAGCAGGGGATCAACAATTTTGACTTCCCAAAGGGCTTTCTTCCTGTTTTTTCCTCTTCCCTTATCCTTTTCCTCCTCCCACTCCTTTGAGCCTACAGCTGTGAGTAATCAGCAGGATTCCTCAGAGCACAGATTTGTGAGAAATGGGTCCTGCCAGTCCCCTTCTGCCCCACCACTAACCTGTCTCAAATCACCCCCTTCCTCCTGAAATCCCCTCGGGCAGACCCACCTCCTGCCCCCTTGATTTTCGCATGTTTATGAGACTTCATCGCCTGATTTTAATTAACCCGCTCGCTTGCCTTTAATTAGGCCTGCTGCCTGGTTTCTTGGGCTGAGGCTGATTTTGGCAGCTCTTCTCTCCCATTCACAGCCTAATCAACTCCCAGAGCCAGAGAAAAAGGCCTCTAAGCAGCTGCCTAAAGATGCCATCAAAAACTCCAGAACCTGGTCCTTGCCGCAGTCCTCCAAGAGCTGCTCAAACCTGTATAGCGTAAAGTCCAAATTCTGCCAAGTCCCCAAGCCCCTGATGAAGAGCTCAGGTACGTCACCCGTGACCACAGGTCCAACTGATGATGTCCTTGCCTGGGGCTCCCCAGGAAGGTGGATGAACCCCAAAGCTCCTCCTTTCCATGCAATTCCATCCAGGATTATTGGGGATGGGAAGTAGTGGGGGAGAACAGGTAAGGGCCTGAGCCCCCCAAGCCTGGAATGGGTCCCCTCTCAGCTGGAGACTCATCCTTGCTCTTTACTCAACAGTGCCTTTGGCACTTTACTGAGGCCCCTTATCAGAATTATGCTTTTAAACACAAAAAATAAAAATACCAAGGCCTCTTCTCAGAATTGTTTTTAAATGAATAAAATAAAAATACAAGGGATTACAAAGAAAATCAATTTCACTGAAATGCAGTTATCCAGATGATTGAGAAAAGAAATTCCCGGCCCCAAGTTAACAAGGCCTGCTCTAGTCTAGAGCATCTCAAGCCTACTCAGGACAATCGGATGGCCTCTCAGTAAAACCGAGTCCTATGTCTACACTAACCTCCTGCTTTCCGATGGGTCAAAGTATTACCCCCATTATACAAATGAGGAACCTAAGAGTTCAGAAGGATTCAGGCTTTTGAATACTGGTATCACTTGATGTCCATCTTGCCCCTCTGTCATTATCTCTGTGACATTAGACTGAGCAGAGAATCAGAATGGACCTGCCCTCAGTGAACCTGGAGAACTGAGGAAAGGCAAATCCATATGGTAAACCATATACACAGGGTGTCTCAAAAGTCTTAGTGCCTTTTTAAGGTATTAAAATTTAAAGTAGCCCTAAGCTTTTGCAGTATTCTGCATATATATATATATAGTATAAATGTTGTTCTACTTATATGTATATTTACACATATTAAAATATGACTGTTTTAAGCTATTAAAGCTTAAAATGGCACTAAGACTTTTGGAATAGCCTATGTATTATAAATATATGTACATATATTATATCAATAGTTTTAAGCTATTAAAGCTTAGACCTGCACTTGATGAGGTCTAGATAGGGGTACCTAAATGAAATTAGGGTTTAGTTGAGGTCTAGAGGCAGGTTTGGAGTACAGGGAGTCAAATAGAGCCCCCTCTGCAACCCCCTTGGATTCAGCACAAGAATAAGATGGTAAATGAGGTCTGGTAGCAGCCTGAGTCCCCAATAAAAACATTTATCGCCGGAAGAGCTAGATTGATAAAAGAGGTTTATTATGGGGTTTAGAAGCAAGGTTAAAGTATAAGCAAAGGCAGAGATAACAAGGACACCGGACAGAGGGTCCAGTGGACAGAGAGTCCTGACATGGCCAGCATGTTTGGGACCTCTGGGGGGTCCCAGCGTGGCCCTTTTATAATGGGAGATTTAGCTAGAGGGGCTTTGGCCCGAGTTGGCTCAGATCCAGTTGGGGGCTGGGACAGGCCGAGATCTTCTATTGCAATACAAAGGGACCAGGATTTGTGAGGTAAAGGGTAATTACATTAACTAGGGGGGGTTGGGAGTCACAGAGAAAGGAATCTTTCCCATATCACACTGATTTCTAGGACATGTACACAGACACACACATGTGGACATATATACACACAACACACAGTTGGGAGTTGGGAATCAGAAGTCCGAGGTTCTAGTCTGGTTTTTAACAAGTGACTTTTTTTTTTTTTAACACTGACTTTCTGCAAGCCATGTAACGGCTCCTGGCCTTAATGAGGAAAGGCCCCTTCAGTGCTAAATCTCACACAAATGCTGAACAAAGAAACATTCAGTGTGGTGTGAGATAGCGCTTAGGAGAAGAGCGTGGGAGCTCTGTGGTAGTGGGAAAGAATTCAGTTTTGGAAGTCTCCCTGAAGGGGCCCAAGGGGCGGAAGGAAGAGGGGGAAGATTTCCCAGGGTGGTTTCTTGGAAGGAGACGTCTCAGACGAAGGGAGAAGAGCAGATGGAGTGGGGGTGGGAAGTTAAGCCGGAGGGCCGGGTAGGGAGGCAAGGCAAGGGGGATGTGGCCAGATGTAGAGATGAGCCAGAAACCCCCAAGCCTTCAGAACTAAGTAATGCTGTTTATTCACCTTCCTTGGGCCGGCTCAGAGCAGAGAGAATCTGCCGACGACTCTGACCATGATTATGAGAATCCTGAGGAGGAGTTCGTCAGGAACAAGGAGACCCTAGATCCCTACGGTGACCACAGCTATGAGTGTGTGGAGGAGTTTCATTCCCGCAGACCATTCAGATGAGGGACAAGGCCGCGCTCCCTTACCAGGACTAAGACAGGAAGGATTCCACAGGGGACTCTCCCGGCTCCCTGTTGGTCCTAGGGTATAGCTGAGAACGGAGGGGGGACAGCTCCGGCTCCCACACTAGTGAGTCCGGCCATCCTCAGACTCCCTGCTCCTGAGCCCACCTGGGCTTCCATCGACGAAGGCTCGCTCCACTAGCCCGGCCCAGAAGCTCACTGCTGTTGGCATCTTCGTGCCATCTTGCCCCTGGAGCACCCCACAGCCTCCCAGATTCTGCTCTAGGAACAGGAATTAAACCACCACGACCAGGCCCAGAAAAGGGCATGTCAACCAGGGGCCCTTTGGTTCTGTCCATCATTCCTTAGGTCAGAATAGCCAGGACAGAACCCTGTCCTTCCTCCCACTTGTGTTTTGTCTTTCCCGGTTAGAAGATAAGGTTCCAGAGATAACATTTTATGCAGTAGCAACTTTGTAAAGACAAAGAACTTTGAAAAACTTGAGGACTCTGAGCAATAAAATGGCCAGCCACCCTTCCAGGGGACTCGTGATGAAGTATGCCATCCACCTCCTGATGGGAAGAAATGGAGCTGCTCAGGGGGTAGCGAATAAGCCAGATTTCTCTGGACGTTGCCATTCAAAATTTTGTTTGTACATATTTGGAGTTTTGCTTTTCTTTTTTTCTTCTCCAATGGGGAGAAATGGGAAGAAAAGAACAGATTTTTAAGTGGAAAAAAAATTTTTAAATAAAAAAATAAACGAATGTAAACTCTTTAAAGGCAGGTGCTGTCTTGTTTTGTTTTGTTTTTTTGTATTTGTACCCCCAGTGCTTAGCACAGTACTTGGGAAATATTTAATGAAATAAAAAATAATTTAAAAGATAAAAAGAGAAGGCAAAGGGAATAAAGGAAATCATTTAAAGATACTTAATGTCTTAAGTAAAACAATTCTAAGGGTGGATTTTGAAGAAGCACTTAAAAGAAAAGCTAGAAAGGATACAAGTCTGTTATTTGTCTCTAAGTGGAAGAAAGATGGGAAAGGCAACAGAAGCAGATTACACTAAACCTGGAATTTTGGTTCTGAATTTCACTCCTTTTCAGTTCAGTTCAGTATTTAAAATAGAAAATGAAGATTAGGAAAGTGTAAGGAATAAAATGGGAGAGAAATACACAATTAAAATCAATATTAATATGATCCATTGACCTTTAAGACTGAATACTATAGTAGGATATATCAGAAAGTAGACTCTTATAATGTAGATTGTCTCAAAAGTCTTAATGCAGTTTTAAGCCATTAAAACAATTAAAGTCTAGTGGCTCTTTTTAGCAATGAGGTGATTCAGGTCAATTCCAATAGACTTGATGGAGAGAGCCATCTGCACCCAGAGAGAGGACTATGGGGACTGATTATGGATCATTAACAATATTTTCATCTTTTTTATTGCTGTTTAATTGCTCTTTTTTTCTCTTTCTCATTTTTTCTCCTTTTTTGATCTGATTTTCTTTGTGCAGCTTGATAAATGCAGAAATATGGATAGAAGAATTGTGTGTTTTAACATCTATTAGATTACTCTCTAGGGGAGGGAGTGAGGGGAAGGGAGAGAGAGAGAGAGAGAGAAATTTGGAACACAAGATTTTTCAAGGGTGAATGTTGAAAGTTATCTTTGCATATAGTTTGAAAATAAAAAGCTATTATTTAAAAAAATTGAAATCTACAATTGCAGTGCAATTGTAGATTTCAGTAGTTTCATATCTAAGACTTTGTATGCTGGTTTCAAGGAACACACTGAAATGCGCAGAGGCAAATATGCCATGCTAGAATTAAAAAGATGATGGTCAAAATTATGACTCAAAGCAAAGCAAAAAAAAAAAAAAATCAGACTTAACTAAAAGAGATAAATAGGAAAACTATTTTGCTGAAAATTACCATAGGCAATGAATAAAGAAAAATCCTAAATACATATGGCATATTATATAAATACCCAAAGGAAAAGTTAAATGAGTTTCAGGGAGAAATATTGACAATAAATCTATAATATACAATCCCCTCTCCCTGCTTGAGTTCTATTAGGTGATCATTTTGTATGGCCGGCAGATGATATAAATATCAAAATGATCCATTCCATGGCAGAGAGCTCCTCATCCCTGGTCTAAAGGAACAGAAAAAAATAACATTTATCGCAGCAGTTTTTGTGATAGCTAAGAATTGGAAATAAAGTAGATATCTATCAAATAAGGAAGGACAAAACAAACTGTGGAACATGAATGTGATGGAATATTACTGCTGGAAAAAATGATTGATGAATATAGAAAAGCATGAAAAGATCTATATGAACTAACTGATGCAGAAGAAAATAAACAGAGCCAAGAAAATAATTCACACTAACTACAACAATGTAAGTAGAAAGAACTTATCACCAAAAAGTCAAAAGTAAATGAGACAAAATGATAAAGATCAAGTGGATCTCGAATGAAGAGTACACAGGGAACTGATTCAGATTTCTAAGAATCATTCTCTAATTGATTAATGAGTCAATGGGTAAGAATAGGCAATTTTCAAAAGCTATCAACAGTCATATTTTTAAAATGCCCTAAATCATTATTAAGAAATGCAAATGAAAGTAACTTGGAGGTTTCACATCACTCATCAGGCTGACAAAGTTGACAGAACAGGAAAATAACAAATGCCAGAGGGGATGTATAAAAATAGGTATTTTAATACTCTATGGGTGGAGCTGTAAAGGACTCCAGTCATCCAGGAAAGCAAAGTAGAACTAGGCCCAAAAAGTTATTAAAATGTGCATGTCCTTTGTGCATTAGTGTAATATCATTGCTTGGGTCTTTGGTACCCCCAAAGAAATCAAAGAAGGAAGAAAATGACAAACAGGTAAAAAAAAGTTACAGAAACTTTCTTTTCAAGAGCAAAGGAAGGGAATCTGAGGGGGTTCCAATTATGGAGTGACTGAACGAGTTATAAATGTGATGGAATAAACGAATACTAAAAGGGATGGTTACAGAGAAACCCGAGAAGGCTTTTATGAACTGATGGGGTAATAACAACACTTAATGCCCCAGGCTTTACAAATGAGTTATTTGTAAAGTGCTTAGCCTAGTGCCTACCACATAGTGAGTGCCATACGAATGTCAACTATTATTGTTGTTTTCTTTCCAGAAATACATGAAGCCATGGTGATACCTGAGGCAACCTGTGTTTCCTTGCATAAGGATCTATACGTCTTTGCTTTTTACTCATGTCTTTGATATTTATTTAAAGACTGGACAAGGTTATTCTTTATTTTCCTAATACTTAACACAAGACCTTATATACAACAAGCGTGTAAATAAATGCTTACTGAACTGTTAGTGTAAACATGGCTGCAAAAGGGCAATGTTTGACCTGGTTATGAAACACTTTAGTTATAGTCAACTTGTTATTATTGTTGATCATTAGTTGTGTCCGGGGCTTTGTGATCCTGTGGACAGGAAGTCCGTCCAAGCTTATGTTCATCGTTTCCATGGAGCTCTTCATGCATCTCATCCTCTGTCATCCCCTTTTCTTTTTGCGTCCAATCTTTCCCAGCATCAGAATATTTTCCTATGAATTCCATCTTCTCATTATGTGGCCAAAGAATTTAAGTTTCAGCTTTAGTATCTGACCTTCCAGTGAATAGCCTGAATTAATTTCAAGTGTTGACTGAAAGTTACAGGGAAGTATTACTACATGTGCTATGAAACTCAGCATCCTAAAAGGGTTTTGCACTTTGTGTTTGTGGAATTGAATTTTTCCAGATCTAAAGGCAAAGGAAGGCCATGATTCAGACTGGTTTCCCCATAATCAGAAAGCCATAATTTGCATTTCTCTAAACATTTTAAGACATCCTCTAAGGTACATTATTTTGTACCATGATTATATCAACTTGAAAATTTGCCCTTGGTAGAGAAAACCCATTCCCTATGCAACGTGGGCCGATCCCTGGGAAGTCAGCCAGATTAACGTCATCATCAGTGGAGAACACCATATTCAGCACTAAGAAACATACACGGAGCAGATAAAAGCTGAAATGTCTAAGAAAACAAAGGTTCAGTTTTTAAGCATTGCATGTCAACAACAAATCGGGACCAGGCTCCTTCCTCAGCTTAGTGCTGGACCCCGAATAAATGAGAAGACAGATTTTTTTATCTGTTAAAAGAAATCAAATAAAGCCAATTAATTTAAAGGAAACAATACAATATTAGCTGATTCGACTTCTAATTGGAAGAAATTGGAATTTCCAAATTGGGAGGAGAGTGAACAGGTGCAATTTTCCAAAATCAGAAAAAGACGTGTCTCACTTTCTCCAAGTGTCTGTATCCAAAGGAACGTGAAAACAAAAATTGACCGGTAAGGGGCCAGTTTTCAGATAAGACATGGATTGCTGAGATGAAAGATTGTGAGAAAATTCCTCGCATCGACCTTCAGATCCAGGACTTCTGAACAACAGGTAGAGGTGGTCCAGCTTCCCAGTCACGCAAGGTTCCGTTCAAAGAATGGAATAAAAATTTCCCCTAATTCCCACAATTGAATAAAGCTTTCTCACAAGACAGAATTTGGACTAAACTTATAATAGAAAGGGAATTGAGTTCTCTCACAAACTGGTTAACAAAATGGAGTCAATGTGGTTCATTCAATTCCCACAATTTACCACTCGCTGTCCTAATCTCAACTCCCTCATCCAGACTATGACCTACTCTCCACGTACACGTGGGATTTATAGTACAGCAGGGGACAGGACACCTACGCAAATAGCTGCAGGGATAAGTGATTTTATCCATGGGAGCCCTCCTTTCCTCATATAGATTTTGGGAGAGGGTCATTGAGAGCTGCTAGCCAATATTTCTTCTCCTGCAGCCAAGTTATAGGTGATCCTCTCCAGCCTCAGGGAGACTGATTTATAGATGACCAAGTTTGCTACTTCACATACAACTATAACCAACCTATACTTGCAGCCTCTGCATTTTGACAAACTGCCAAATATATTCTGCTGGCAAAACCTCGGAAAATCTAGTCACCTCCATACCAGCATCAAGAACTCCATTATGAAATAGGGATAGTGAACAAATCCAACCACTCTGGAGAGCAATCTGGAATTATGCCCAAAAAGTGATCAAACTGTGCATACCCTTTGATCCAGCAGTGTTTTTACTGGGCTTATATCCCAAAGAGATACTAAAGAAAGGAAAGGAACCTGTATGTGCCAAAATGTTTGTGGCAGCCCTGTTTGTAGTGGCTAGAAACTGGAAAATGAATGGATGCCCATCAATTGGAGAATGGCTGGGTAAATTGTGGTATATGAATGTTATGGAACATTATTGTTCTGTAAGAAATGACCAGCAGGATGAATACAGAGAGGACTGGCGAGACTTACATGAACTGATGCTGAGTGAAATGAGCAGAACCAGATCATTATACACTTCGACAATGATATTGTATGAGGATGTATTCTGATGGAAGTGGATTTCTTTGACAAGAGACCTAACTCAGTTCCAACTGATCAATGATGGACAGAAGCAGCTACACCCAAAGAACACTGGGAAATGAATGTCAACTATTTGCATTTTTGTTTTTCTTCCTGTTATTTTTACCCTCTGAATCCAATTCTCCCTGTGTAACAAGAGAACTGTTCAGTTCTGCAAACATATATTGTATCTAGGATATACTATAACATATTTAACATATATGGGACTGCTTGCCATCTAGGGGAGGGGGTGGAGGAAAGGAGGGGAAAAATCGGAACAGAAATGAGTGCAAGGGTTTAATGTTGTAAAAAAAAATTACCCAGGCATGGGTTCTGTCAATAAAAAGTTATTATAAAATAAAATAAAAAAAAATAGGGATCACAGAGCAGGTAACAAATGTCAGGCTAAACCCATTGGTTGGAGCAAAGAATTGAAAGCCAGGAGAGTGTTCATCAATTGCAAAATGACTGAACAAATTATGGAATACTAACAAAATAGAATACTATTGTGCTATAAGAAATTTTGAAAAGGGCAGTTCTGGACAAGCCTGGGAGGATTTGTATGAACTGATGCAGATTGATAGATTCAGCAGACCAGTTCCAGAATAATTTACATAACAGCAACGATCTTGTAAAGACAGACAAGCTTTGTGAGCAGTGAGAACTCTGATCAATGCATGATTTCAAAGGAGTGATGAGGACAAATACTACCCATCTTCTGACCAAAATGTGGCAGATTTAAGGGGCAAATTGAGATAAACATTTTAAGACATAATTAGCAAATTTGTTTTGCTTATCTATGCTTTTGTATGTGGGAGTCCCTCTCTCCCTCAAGTTTTAAGAATGGGGATTTTAAGGGAAAGGGGGATTAATAATAGAAATCTCATCCCATCTTCCAAAGAAGGGCAACTTAGTAGGGTTTTTTAAAATGCAAAGAAGTAGTTCAGGAGGCACAAATAAGAACAGTTTTTGAAACATCAAATTTATTATTTAAAATACAAGTTGATATAATATTCATGATTTCATATATATATATACTTTTTTCTATACTTCTGTATCTAAGGAAAGGATCATGTGTAATAATGGTTAAGAACAAGAAAATAAAAAACACCACTGAAATGAAGGCAATGGGGAATCACCAAAGGGATCAATTAACCTGGGAGAAGAAAAGATGTCTCCAAACATTTTTAGGACAGCAAATTCATTAGGATGGCCAGGCACAAACAAAATTGGGAAAATGAACCTGCCAGAGCCACATGTAAGTTTGCATTCTTAGTAGTTGGTGTATTTATGGCCAAGTTTCCTTTTCTTTAAATGGAAATTTGGCCCTGATTGATTGGGAAGTCAGAAGTTTGGATTCTAGTAGCTTGATGGGACCTCAGGCAGGAGGGACTGCTTCCTCATCTGCAAAAAGAAGCTGAATTAGATTATCATTGAGGAGCCCAGCACTCAACACCTGTGAAGTCAAAAAGAAACAAGATTTGGTTGTTTTAAGAATTCGAGAATGAATGGATCTACTGAAATAGAACCCACTTTAATTTACTTTTCATGGTTTAGAACCCCAAATGCTTAGCACATTGATGGTTGGTCAGTCACATAGAAACAACCATTCAGGAAACATCTGTATGCACAGATCTCTGGTTCTGTGTCATGAAGGGACCTTCAGGTTTAATCTCTGATTCTCAGACCAACAAATAATTTTCTCTTCCAAGAAGCATGACTCCTGATAAAGACCAGCACAGAGGAGCTGCAGGGAAGCCTTTCCTACTACGAAGCCCCAGATGAGTACATCGTGGGACAAATTTACTTGGTTGCCTTCCTCTCTTTCTGTATGTTCCTCCCATCTGTCACCACCCTATTTCCGTTGACTTCAATCGTCTTACAAAATTCAGACCTGGAATGGCCTGTAAGGCCATTTTGTTCTCCACCATTCCCAAACCCAAAGAGAAAGTTCCTGCTGCCCCTTTTTCCTCGTTCCAGCCTACTCTGTGCCTATAGTCACGTCCCCCTCCTGAACAGCCTGAGCCCTGTGGGAAAGCAAGTGTACAGAACTGAAGATTTCAGCATAGGCCAAGCTGTGCCCCTTAGTTAAATGAGGACACTGCCTCTTTCATTAGGTACTTCTAAACCTTACAAATCCATAGAAATGCAGACGCAAAAAAGCCTTTCAGTTGCTGGCAGAATAAAGTCCAAAATCTGTCCCTGGTTATCCAGGGGCCCCTCAGTGTGGTTCTGACCTCCCCTTCACAGTGGTTCTCAGGCCACAATCTCCCACCTTTGAGTCCTAGTCTCAATTGGAATGCCCGCTCCCTAATCTCAATGGATAATCCTATCTCCTTCCCAGCTCAAATGCTGCGTCCTCCCCTAGACACTGCTCGTTCCCAGTTGGAAAAGACTGCCCAGATGCCTTCTGTTTTCACAAAGCTTCCAAACACTTTTACATGCATGAATTTATGGGAGGCAGTAAAGTTGGGGAAAATTCTACCTCTGGAACCACAGGCCCTAGATTCAAATCCAGCCTCTGGGGCTTAATACCTACATGAACAAGGACAAGTCACAAGCTCCCTTGGTTCCAGTTGTGAACAGAAAGGGTTGAACTAAAAGTTCCATTCCACAATCATGATTCTATGATCCTGGACAGCATTTCCCAGCTCGATGTTCATAGAACATGAAATTGTCATTGATGTGAACAAATATTATTTTGAAAACTAGTGAGATTTCCCCTTCTTGGATCACCAGAAATACCTGTGAGACATTTGGGAGGTGGAAGAGGGGTGCACAAAAATGTACTTAATGCTATTCTAGTCAACCAAATTTGCCCATTTTCTTCCCTGCCTTCATCTCAGAGGATATAGATCCATACTCCTAGACAATCAGCAACACTCTTCAAGACAAAAACATTCTGTAGCCAAATCAACATTAGTAAGATCTAGAAAATGATTTTGAGGTGTCAAAACACTGCCTTAAAACAGCCTGCAGTAGTCCAGATTATGCCACACCAGATTAAAATGTAATTTTAAAAATGAACTAAAACACAGTAGCACATAGGTAATGGTCTGATTTCCTAAATCATCACGTAAGCCTCAGATCCTTATGTGTGATTTCATAGCCCCATTTCTGAGTGCACCAACATTACAGTAGAGAAACAGAATCTTTAAAGTCCGGTGGTAGAACGACTGGTTCTGCTAAGTGACGGCTAAAAGGGCAGAGGTTGAAAGTTACTTGCTACAAAGCACCACTATGAAGCTGGGATCAATATGGTGCCTCTGGAGTCAAATTGACTTCTTAGAGCTGCTGCGGGAAGATATACAAATAAAAACACAAACAAGAAAAAGTTAATTGTGGTTTTCTAAATCAATATGCTGAGAGAAGGAAAAGGTAAACTACTCTAGTACCTTTGCCAAGAAAACCCCAAACAGGGTCACAGAAATTTGGACATGACCGAAATGACTCAAGTCAGGATGTGGCTAGAGATCAGTTTCTATTTGAGTCTGACACTACTGGTCTATGCCATTAGACATACTAAACATGGAGGCCAGGATTTTGTCAAGGGATCAAGTGTCAAATTCCTATTTTGCCTAAATCCACACAAGAGCAATTAAAGCAATTTAGAAAGTCTCATGTTTACAAAAATATTCACAGCAGTTCTTTTTGTATTAGTTTAAAAAAAAAGGCAGAAAAGTTTGATTCATTGACTGGGAAAAATGGTTAATAAAATGTGAGATGTGAATGTTTGAAAATGGCTGATTCAGAGAAAACAGGAAAGGCAGCACCAGGAGAATATGCATAAGGACTCCAATGATATGCAATTGAAACCCCTTCTTTCTTGTCTGCAATGGTACATCTTTTTTTTTTTTCCTCAATAGTATTTTATTTTTCCAAATACATGTAGAGATATTTCAACATTCATTTCTGTAAGCCTTTTGTGTTCCAAATTTTTCTCCCTCCATCCCTTACCTCCTCCCTCCCCAACATGGAAAGCTATCTGATATATAGGTTAAATAAGTACAGCCCTTTTAAACATAATTCCATATTTGTCAAGAAAAATCAGATCAAAAGGGAGAAAGCCATGAGAAAGAAAAAGTGAACCAAAAAAGACTCCAATGATAGAGCTGAAGAAAACACCAGAAGACAATTGAGTTCAAACCAAATGCAGAGATCAAGATTGATTTCAGATGACAAGTTCCACAGGTGAAGAAGAAAGATATACAGACATTAAAAAAAAAAAAAAAAAACAGATGGGAAAAATGTTAAATACCAAGATATCCATAGCAGCACTTTTTTTTTTTTTTTTTTGCGGTAGGCAAGAATCAGAAACAAGATTAGTGTCCGTCAATTAGAGAACGATTGAACAAATTTTGCATTGTGAATGTAATGGAATACTATTGTGCTTTAAGAAAACAACGAATGAGAAATTGAAGGAATTACAAGAAGATATATATGGACTACAGCAGAGTTAAAGCAGAATCAGAGCAATGTATAAAACAAGACTACTGCAATGTAGATGAAACAATGGGGAAAAAAGAAAACCTTTTCAGTAATTGAAGAAACAGTAAGAGGTCTGGAGGCAGCTAATGAAACAGGCTGTCCTCTCAGCACGGAGAGGGGAGCAGAAAAGCAGATTCTGCCCCTACCCTGGTGTAGGCCTTCATGCTTCTCACCTGGATGACAGCACCAGTCTGCGGGTGGGTCTTGGCCCACTTCAGCTGGACCTCCACTCGATGGTTAAAGTAACTCTTAGCCAGAGAGCTAGCATGATGTCATAAATCCCTTGATTTATCCAAGGCCAGAGGCTTCCTCTTACAGCAGGGCCCAAAGTGAAATCCTGTGGGCTGTTCAAAGCCCCTCCCAGGCCGCCCCTTGGCACCTCTCCAGGCCTGTTCCATCTCGCTTGTCTCAGGGTCCTCTGTGGTCCCGGCATTCCCACTGGCCGTCCCTCCTGCCCATCTCTGCCTCCAGATTCCCTCCGAGCTCACCTCCTCGAGGAAGCCTTTCACAATCTGCTTTTCCTTTGGTGACTACTTCCAATCAATCCCATCGATATCCTGTTTACACACTACATGTTTCTGCCCCATTACACAGAGCTCCTCAAAGTCAGGTCCTGTCTTGCCTTCTTTGATCCCCAATGCTTAGCACAGTGATTGTAGGCACACATAGTAGGCACTTTAACAAATGTTTGTTGGCTGTCCAATGAACACATCACCAACGGGCTATTGTGACACAGCTATTTTTCTGTTAGAAGAGGGTTCAATATATCTAGAAATGAAGTGATGTAAAAACAAGAGACATTGATGGAACTTACTTTAAAAAAGAGTTCTTTGAGGCCGATAATGGTGGGGTGAGCTAATGAAACAGGAATACTTTTAAAAAATCTTAACCAAAGATGAGGACAAGTTTATTTTGCACTCTACCTAATGATATTCCCTTAGGCTCCTCAGCAGCATGATGCATTTCTACGACAGACACGCGCATCCATCCGGTGCGCCCCAGAGCCCGAGCAAGCAGGCAGAACGACTGGAAGCGTCCCAGAAGCACGTACCTTCTCCTGAGGGAGGGAAGCTTTAAGACACAAGTTTTCAAACCCTCTTTTAAATAACATTTCCCCTGACTTCTCTGTGCCCCCCTCCACCAAGTGCAAACATTCAGGCCAGTCTTTGCCAGCTGACCGGTGAGCGTCCTCAGTATTAACTGGAGCCTCAAAAGGAGCTAGGAGTAGAGTCTCGGGGGGTGGGGTGGGGTACTGAGAGCGTCCATGGAAAACCTTATCAAAGTCCCTGGATCAAACTGCGGCACAGAGGAAGGGGACTCATGAAAACAGAACCAGCTGTCGAGTTATTCCGCATCTGTGGATTTGAAGTGGTCATCATCCACAGTGGAATAGATGTGTCCCTCATTGCTGAGAAAGTCAACAGCTTGCCTGGAGGGAAGAGAGAACACAAGCTGAGCTTGTTTCAGACAAACAGTAGGAGGAGAGACCCTGGCCACAGCCCTTCCCCAACTCCCTGCTGATATGGCCAACAGCACAGTCATCCTGTTTGGGCAAAGCATGAAAGGGACAGATTCGGGCGTGGGGTCTCATGGAGCAGAGCAAAGGCCAGGAAACCATTGAGGCTGGCCAGAGCCTGTGGCCATAGTGAGCTACATGAAGAGCCCCGAGCAATAGGATATAGAGGGAAAAGCTGGGAGTCTGAAGTGTCGGCCTGGCCTGGCCTCTACCACCGAGCAGCTGTGCTTCTGGGGGCAAGCTCCTTCCCCAGTCATCTTTTAAGCTATCTGTGAGGATGGCCTTTAGTCAAAGAGCTGCAGAACACAAGAGAAGCTCACTGCAGGCAGGCTGTGAGGGTGCATGTAAAAGTCCTTGCCTGTCCTGTTCCACCCGGGGGGGGGGGGTCTTCCTATTACTCCCCTGTCCTTCCTAGAGCTCTGTGTCCTCATTTCAATTCTCTGAACAAAACCCAAAGGACAGCACAAGCATCTCCTGGGGTTCAGAGCTATTTCTAGAGTCCAGAGCTATTCTGTAACAGCACCCAGCCAGAGAGCTCCTCCCATAAACTTGCTCTGATTGCCTGAGCAGTGCAGATCACCATCCATTAAGCTAGCATGTGAGCTATGGAGGGAAACCAGGGCACTCACTTGATCACAGACACGTTTAAGTTGTGGAGCTGAGACTTGAGATCCTGGAAGTTCATGCCTTCTGGCCTGGGGCAAGCTTTAATCAAATTCAGCACCTGTGGAGAGAACCATTCAAATCTGACTAACTCATCCTGGAAATTCCTCTGTAAAAAAACTTGTTCTTAGAAGACAACAGAATGACTGGAATAACAACACGACAAAACACTTGGTTACCAGCGTGTGCCCGTGCTGGGGGTGACACAGTCTCTGTGAGACCCAGTCCCATCCACTGCCCCTCCCCACCCCCCAGAACTTGCACCCACACATAGGACATCTTGCTGGCCTCGGGCAAGGTACAATATGTCACTCAAAGTGCCTTAGAGAGGAACACAACAAAGTATCGTGGAGGAAGAGTGGGGGAAGGCTTCTAACAGGAGCCAGCCTTTCCAAACACACAATGACCACAACAAGGGGAATGGGAAGAACACAAAACTGATCACTGGGTCATGGTCAGGACTGCTCCTGGTGCAAACAAGAGAAGAAAAATAAAGCTCCCCAGAGGACTCACTGGACGTATCAGGCCTAAAACTCTATTACAAAGCAGCGGCCATCAAGACCACTTAGTACTGGCTAAGACACAGAGTAGCTCATGAGTGGGAGAGAGTAGAGTCACAAGACACAACGGCTAATGACTATAGTAATCTAGCGTTTGATAACCCAAAGACTCCAGCTTCTGGGATAAGACTATTTGACAAAAATTGCTGGGGAAATGGAAAATGTTATGGCAGAAACTAGGCATTGACACACACCTTATATCAAGACAAGGTCAGAATGGGTTCATGATTTAAACATAAAGAATGATACTTTAAACAAATTAGAAGAATAAAAGATAGCCTGTCACAGAAAAGAGGAATTTGTGGCCAAAGAAGAACTAGAATACATTATAAAATACAAAATAGGGTAATTTTGATTAAATTAAAACAAAACCAATGCAGCCAAGATTAGAAGGGAAGTGGAAAGCTGGGAGAAAAAATTTATAGCCAGTATTTTCGACAAAGGCCCTGGTTCTAAAATATAAGGAGAACCGAGTCAAATTTATAAGACTACAAGCTTTTGATAAGCTTTTGAGTACAAGCAACTGATAAATGGTCAAAGCATATAAACAGACAATATTCAGATGAAGAAATTAAAGCCTTTTCTAGTCATGAAAAAAATGCTTTAAATCATTAGAGAAACGTAAATTAAGACAATTCTGAGGTATCACCTCACAACTCTCAGAGTGGCTACAGCAGATGATAGGCCATAAAGAAATTATAAAAAAGGGAAAAGGACCTACATGTGCAAAAATGTTTGTAGCAATCCTTTTTCTAGAGACAAGTAATTAGAAACTGAGTGGATTCCCATCATTTGGGGATTGGCTAAGTTATAGGAATATATGAATATTATTGTTCTCTAAAAAATGAGCAAAATGAGTCCAGAAAGGCCTGGAGAAATTTCCATAAACTGATGCTAAGTGAAGTGTGTAGAATCAGATCATTGTACACAGCAAGAGTAAAATTATGTGATGATCAATTCTGATGGATATGGTTATTTTCAACCATAGGGTGATTCAAGAAAATTCCAATAGATTTGGGATGGAAAATGCCATCTGCATCCACAGACTGAATTTGGATCAATGCACAGTATTTTAGCTTTTTGTTTGTTTTCTTTCCCATGTTTTTTTCTCCTTTTTGCTCTGATTTTTCTTGCGCAATGTGACAAATATGGTGATATGTTTAAAAGAATTATATACATTTAATCTATGTCACATTACTTGCCTCTTGGGGAGGACGGAGGTAAGAGAGCATGAAAAAAAACTATCTTTACATATATTTGGAAAATAAAATACTATTGAAAATGTCTAAAAGAGAGAAAAAAATAAAGAAAAAAAAGCTCCCTCACTTCTATGCAATAGAGGTCCAAGGTCATCAATCTATTAGGATATAGGGCCACTAGGTGGCACCATGCATACAGCACCAGCTCCCAGTCAGGAGGATTTGAGTTCAGATCCAATCTTGGACAGGACACTAGCTATATGACCCTGAGCATTTAACCCCGAATGCCTTGCCAAAAATATGAAAACCTCAGTGGATGAGTGGATTAGTTTTGGTAAATTGCTTTCTCCTTTTGTCTCTTTTTTATTTTAAGGGATGGCAGTCTGGGAAGGGAAGGCATGGGAGACATACTGGGAGATTAAAGTTGTATAAAAACAAAAACCACCCATTACGAACAAGGAAGCCTGGATAAATGGCTGGATGTGGAGCCTCAAGCAATATGTGTAGGAAAAGCTGGGAGAATGAATCCAGAAAAAGCAAATGTCAAGGAAAATCAGGAGCTTGGTCTGGGACATGCTGATGGGGATGTTCTGCAGCCCCGGAACAAGAGCTAATCAACTGGAGGGTGAGCTTACCCAGCAACAAGTACTTCAAGGCCTGAAATGGTGAATGATGGTGGGCAGGGGCGTGCACGAGGGTACAAAAAGGAACCCATTAAAACTGGGGTCAAGGATGAGTTTGTAGATAAATACAAACAAAACAGAGGAGCTAGAATGGGAAATGAGGAATGAAAGAACCAAAGGTGATGACAAAGGAAAACGAACTAGACAAGTGACTTAAATATGATTGCTTACTTCCCCATCCAAAAAAGAAAGAAAAATGTGGGAGGGGGCAGCATACACAGAATGGCATCAATACAACATACATGGCATATGAGGCAGGGTGTTGGTGACTTCTTTCTGGGGTCACTGACACACGAGGCTTACCTGATTCTGGGTAACAGTGAGGCCATTTGCTGGCATCAGACTGTTCCCCCCAAAGCTGTTTCCCCCGAAGTTTCCTGCATCACCTATTCCAGAAGTGTGGAAAGAAGGTCTTCCTGCCAAGGGCTTTATTAAAAAAAGAAAAGGGGAAAAAAAAAAAAAAAGGATCCATGAGAGCAGTGGGCTGGCAGTCAGGGACACGCTCCACTCAGTTCTGCCAGCAGCCTGGGGCTCCCTAACTCCTGACAATCTCTAAGACCCCAGCAGACCCCCAAAGGCCTTGACTTGGTCCCTTTTCTGGCTGCCACAACTGACTCACATCTGGCCTGCATCCACTTACACTTCCAGATCTTTTTCACAACTGTTCCCAGCATTATATTAGTAAAGCTCATTTTTTATACCAAAGACCTAGACCTTTGGCTCTATCAATCATTACTGTCATCATTTACTTCTGCATATTTCATATCTAGTCTATTCCATTGATCAACTTCTCTATTTCTTATCTAGTACCAGACTATTCTGATGACGTGTAGTTTGAGAGCTAGTACTTTCACTTTCTTTCATCCAAATTTTTATTATTTTCCTAGCTCTACAAATTATTTGGTTTTTTCATTGGTAGAGCCTTCAATTACCTAATCTAGGGAGTAGTCTTTTTTTTTAATATTGGTCCATGAGCAATTAGTATTTCTCCAATTGCTTATATCTGTATTTCTGTGAAGGAGGTTTTGTAATTGTATTCATATAGTTCCTGTGTCTTGGCAGATAGACTATATATTTTATACTGTCTGCAGTTATTTTAAATGGAATTTCTTTTTTTTAATTATATATTTTATTTTATTTTATAATAACTTTATATTGACAGAATCCATGCCAGGGTAATTTTTTTTACATTATCCCTTGTACTCGCTTCTGTTCCGATTTTTCCCCTCCCTTCCACCCCCTCCCCTAGATGGCAAGCAGTCCTATATATGTTAGATATGTTGCAGTATATCCTAGATACAATATATGTGTGCAGAACCGAACAGTTCTCTTGTTGCACAGGGAGAATTGGATTCAGAAGGTAAAAATAACCCAGGAAGAAAAACAAAAATGCAAATAGTTCACATTCTAAATGGAATTTCTTTTCTTCTCTTGCAGCTGTATTTTGTCAGCAATAGGCCTCAGCCTATTTGTGTGGGTCTACTTTATATCCTATAACTTTGCTATGCTGTTCATTGTTAACTAGATTTTTAATTGATTTTCTTGGGTTTTCTAAGGATACCAACATATCTGCACAAAGTTTTTTCAATTCCTTTTTCTTGTCTTATTTTTACGATTGGTACAATAATTATAGTGGTGATAATGGATTTCTTTGCCTCCCCTCTGATCTAAATGGAAAGGCAGTTAACCCTATTTATAGAGGCCTTGTTTTTATTTTAAATAGATATTTATCATTTTAAGAAAGGTGCCTTTGTACTTTCTAAAGCTTTAAATAGAAACTGGTGTAATATTTAGTAAAAGGCTTTTTATGTATCTACTAATATAGATATGATTTTGTAATTGAATATGGTCACTTTAATAGTTTTCCTAATACTGAACCTGTCTTGCATCCTAGTATAAATCCAAACTGGTCATTGCGTATGAACTTTGCAATATATAAAGTCTTTCTGCTAGTATTTTATTTAAAATTTTTTTGCATCAAAAATGTTTGTAGCAGTCTTTTGTAGTGGCAAATAAATGGAAACTAAATGAATGCCCATCAGATGGAGAATGGCTGAATAAATTATGTTACATAAATGTAATATTATTGTTCTATAAGAAACAATCAGCAGGATGATTTCAGAGAGTCTTGGAGAGACTTACATGAACTGATAACTGAGTGAAATGAACAGAACCAGGAAATCATTGTATACAGCAACAACAAGATTGTGTTATGATCAACTGTGATGGATTTGGCTCTTTTCAATAATGAGGTGATTCAAGCCAATTCCAATAGAGCCATCTGCACCCTGAAAGGGGACTATGGAGACTATGTATGGACCACAACATAGTATTCTCATCTTTTTTGTTGTTGTTTGCCTCTTTTTTTTTTCTCATTTCCCCTCCTTTTTCATCCAATTTTTCCTGTGCAGCAAGAAATATGTATAGAACTGCACATGTTTAACCTACAATGGAATACCTGCTAAATGGGGGAAGGGGAATATGCAGTTAGGGGAAGGAAGGGAGAAAAATCTGGAACACAAAGTTTTGCAAGGATAAATATTGAAAACTATCTTTGCATGTACTTTGAAAATAAAGCTATTATTTAAAAAACTAAAAAATGATTTTTTAAAAATCAAGTTTCATTAAGGAAATTGGTCTAGTTTTCTTTTCCTGTTTTTGCTCTCCCCAAGTTAGGCATCAAAACCATATTAATGTCATAAATGGAATTTGGCAGGACTTCTTTATTTTTTCCAAACAGTTAATATAGTATTGGAATTGTTCTTTAAACGTTTGCTGGTAAATACCTCTGATTCTGGGGATATTTTCTTAGGGAGCTCATTTATGGTTTATTCAATTTCTTTTTCTAAAATAGGATTATTTAGGTATTCTATTTCCTTATCTGTTAATCTGGGCAATTTGTATTTTTGCAAAAATTCATCTCTTTCATTTAAACCATCAATTTTATTGGTATTTAATTGGACAAAAGAGTTACTAATATTGCTTTAACTTCATTTTCGTTGGTAGTAATATTCACTCTTTTCATTTTTGACAGCGATAATTCAGTTAAGACAATGTTGTGAATACAATCACTGTGTGAATTCATTTTGCTTCGCTAGGCATATGCATTACAAGGCGTTCCCCCCAGCTCTGGCTCCTTTCTTCTCAGTTTTTAAATCAGGGGGAATGTACCAATAATGATACAAAAGGGGAGCAAGCTAACATTTTAAAAATTCACAGTCATTCAGAAGGAAATCATAGATAAGCAATTCAGTTCTGAAAACAATGTACAGTATAGTACACTTTAAAAAATAAGCAAGTGGTATGAAATAGATTCCTGTTACATAGAGAATGCTTTGTGTTCTATATATGTGTAAATGTTCTTTTAATGGTGTTTAAGGTCAGAAGAAAAAACATAGACACACAAATCCTCTCAGCTCTATATCTTCTTCCATTTCCACATCCTAGAGAAAGTAAAACTGATTTATCTTGTCTCTATCTCGCTTGTCAGAGCTGTTTCAATGTTGTCTCCCCCACCAGACTGTAAACTCTTCTAGAGCTTTATCTTTTGCCTTTCTTTGTGTGTCTAGCAATTAGCACAGTGCCTAACACATAGTAGGTTCTTAACAAATGCTTGCTGGTGGACTGAACAACCAAAGAAGAATTACCTTCCAGAAGCACTCACCTGACTGACAGATTGGCTTAGGATCATATGAGCATTGACAGTTTCCAGAATATGGATGGTAAACTCATTCATGTCCTCTAGAGGAAGAATCTTAAATGCTACCAGGCTCTTTTTGTTCTGTTAAAATAACAAAATAGAGTGGAAATATGTTTAGAAGAACTGCCTATGTTTAGCCTATACTGGATTACTTGTTCTCTAGGGAAAGGAGAGGAAGAGGGAGGGATAAAAATTTGGAACACAAAGTTTTGCAAGGGTGAATGTTGAAAACTATCTTTGCATATACTTTGAAAAACAAAAAGCTACTGTTATAAAAAAGAAATTAACAAAATAGTTTATGATAAACACAATTGGAACTTTCTTCAAGCTGTCTCTAAGGCAAGATGATGCTACCCATCCTTAAAGTCAGAGATGGCCTGGGCTTCTACAGCATCTGGAAGCTGCTTGTCTGGAATGATGAATTGCTGACCACAAAAGCAACATTAAGAATCCTAAGGACAGCTAGATGGCCTATGGATAATGCACTGGTCCTGAGGTCAGGAATACCAGAGTGCAAATCCTGCTTCAGATACTTAACACTTCCTAGCTGTGTGCCCCTGGCCCAATCACTTAATTCTAATTGCCTTATTTAAAAAAAAAATCATTTAAGAATCAATGGTAGATTCTCCAGACTACCTCCCAAAGCCTATTTAACTTTTAAAAGCCTGATATGTCATATTAGGCTAATTATGGACTCTACACAGCCCAAAAAAGCAGATATTACTCAGTTTCTATAGAAAATAGTTTCAACTTGGGGAATAGAAACACACCCACCTTCCTTCTCCAATGAGATAAAGGGCTCAGTTACCCCTTCCTTGATTTGATCTGAGACACAAGAAGGAGGTCAGGGGTCTAGCCCCTCTCTTTTCTTGGTGGCCTGCCTATTTCTGAAGATTGCCTTTTTTCACTGCCTCCCAGAAAACCAGGCACAGGAGACACACATGCCCCTTAGTCTTTTCTAATGCTCCTACCATGTCATCAGAGTAGGTACTCTCTCCACCAACACAGATTGTAAACTAAACATAGAATCTAAGATCTTTGGAACACTTGATTCATAAATATGATACTCTGGGAAGTTATCCTTTAAGAGCATTTTGTTAAGTATCAGCAAAGCTTTGTACTTATTTAAAGGACACCTCTGGGGATATGGGAACAATATTCCAGACTAAAAGTTTATATTTCTATTTGGATATTCAGGTACTGACATTCTCATAATCACAGGTAAAAACAGGAGCTCAAACAATACTTAAAAATCTGCCCACTTGACATCTCATTTACATGGAACTGAGGAAGAGAAAAGGACAATTAAACTGTTGTTGGCCTTCTGTTATTAATAATATTGGTCTTAAAGAAACCAAGGAATTTCAGATGTGAGAAGAGGCCCTATCTGCCCGTCCCTTCCCCCTTAATTTTTATAGAAACATAATAATCAAAAGATTACTTAACACTTGGCTTAATATGGCTTAGGAGATCTTTAAATGACTAATTTCTAGGATCATTGCTATCAATCTCACCTTCACAGAAGATAATTGCAAGGTGCTTTTGTCACAAGCATCTGAAAATCAAGTGCTGTAAATACTATTCTCATTTTACTGGTGTGGAAAATAAGTTTCAGGAGAAAAAAGACTTGGCCAAGCTCACATGGCAACAAAGTGTTGAAAATGAAACTCGAATTTAGGTCTTTTTGGGGAAAGAGAAGGCAACCAGAATTAAGTGCCTCTCCTCTGGACCACCTAACTGTCCTGCAGTTAGGTCTTCTAATCTAATGAACATTCTCTACTACCTAATGAACAACAGATGCAAACCACAAACACATTTTACAAGTAAATAAATAGAGAGAAGATATGAAACCTCTCTAGTTCAGTGCTTAGTTACTATCTATTGAAAATGCTGATAGCCTTACAGTTTCAAGACTGGAGATGCTAGGACTGGAAATATCCCTGTGCTCTTTTCTTTTGTTTAAAATAAAATTTATGAAACAGAAGACTGTACAAGGGTCAATGTTGACAAATTATCTGTACATATTAAAAAAATTTTTTTAAATAAAATTTATTTGGATTGCTTATCTGGGGGAGGGGGTAGAGGGAAGGGAGGGAAAAAAATTTGGAACAAGGTTTTGCAAAGGTAAATACTGAAAACTATGTATATATTTCAAAAATAAAAAGTTTTTTAAAAATAAGATGAAATAAAATTTATTAATTTCTCACTGCCATACACCAAAATCCATGAAAAAATAATAAAAGAAGCAAAGCTGCAAACAAAAATGATTGTAAATGACTACACACACACAGAAGGACACAGCTTCTCTTCACGGATTGAGCAGACAGGGTAGTGGTTGAAAGGCCAACCTTGAAGTATGGAATATCTAGACTCTGGCCCTACCTCTGAAATACATCAGCTGCATGAACTGGGGTGAACCACTTCACCTCCACATATCCAGGCAACTGGCTGAGAATCAGAAGGACAGGTTGGAGTTCTGAATGGAAAACTCTGGGAGTTCATTAGCTTGATGGAATCGTAAGTCCAGCCCCCAGAAAAACCTGAGCATTGTATCGGATGGGGCCAAAGTAACTGCAGGTCTCTAATGTGAACACTGTTGCTGTCTCTACTGAGGACTTGTAGTGCACACCCAGATTTATCCTCAAAGTTCTTGACTGAGAATCAACTCAGCACAGTCCCTCTGGTGCTCTGAATTCTTCATTTTTGCCGTTTCTTATCATATGCATTTTACATGTAAGAGCAGTGTAAGTCACTCCCCATCTGTCGGAACCATTTGACTGATTTCAGTTTTTGTTATTTTAACTAGCTAGAAGCATTTCAGAAAAACCTACAAAGACTGAAGTGAACTAATGCAAAGTGAAGAGGGCAGAACCAAAATCTGCACTCTTTCCACCAGACCCAATTGTCATTTTGTAAGCACTCACTGGATGAGAAAACTAGAACTAGTTTTCTACAAAACAGACAAGAGAAAATCTAATACTTCATGATCTCTTCTCAAACTAATAAATTTAAACAATTCTGAATCAAACCAGCATACTGTGGGACAAAGAGAGACCACATTTGGTATGTATAAAAAGTAAATGTTTCTCTACTCTGAGACAGAAGATAGGACTCTGGAACATATGATTTAATCCCAATATTGGCAGTAGTGTTTGCATGATTTTGGGCAAGTCTCATGTACATGAGCCTCAGTTTCATCATCAATAAAATGGGGTTAGTAATTGTATTACTTTCTAGGGTCACTGTACTAGAACTAGCACCATGACAACTGCAAAATGGTGCACACACACATACACACACGTAATATACATGATCATTATTTATGTCCAACTTTACCTGGAAAGACCTGAGATGACCAGCCACTTTCACATAGGTTTCTGGTGGTACCACAGTATTCTCGCTGCTTGTGTCCTAAGAGTGTAAGAGGAAAAAAAAAAAATTAATCTGTGAGTTTTCGGTGACCATTGGTTAATATGTCTGTTTAATTACCAAATTGGGTAAGGAAAATGAACATTAAAACAGGTATAGCCAGTTTATGACAGAGGCTATTTCTCTTCTATCAATACCAGCGGGTCTGGAAGTTAGAATGAATAGCTCTATTACATTTCTAGCTCTCCTGAGGGACCTTTTTCTGGCCTCAGTTTTCTATCCTCAAAATCCCTTCCAGCTCAGACTCAACTTTCAACAGACTTTTTAAGAATGAATGACATATTTAACATATATAGGACTGCTTGCCATCTTGGGGGGGGGGGGTAGGGGGAGGAGGAAGGGAGGGGAAAAAACGAAACATAAGTGATTGCAAGGGATAATGTTGTGTAAAAATTATCCTGGCATGGATTCTGTCAATACAAAGTTATTATTAAATAAAATTAAATTAAAAAAAGAAAAAGAAAAAAAAAAAGAATGAATGACAATGCCAAAACAGTCCTAGACTCCGAAAGCCAATAATATTTCAGAATAGGCAGAATTCCCAATACCAGTGGCATGCAAAGGAGTCTGGACGTTATTGGGTAAGCAACAGGGAGCCACACAAAGTTCAGAACCAAAGGAACAAGACTAAAAATCTGTGCATATGGACAATTAAGCTGGCATGTAAGATGGATTGAAGGGGAAAGAACCAGAGCCAGGGAGGCCAGTATGGAGAATGTTACAATAATCCAAGCAAGAAGGAATGAAGACTTAAAAGAAGTATTTCTTTTTTTTTTTTTTTTTAACTTTGACTGAATGTTAATTTTTCTTCAATTATTTTTTTAAAAGCATTATTTTGAAGCAGTCCTTAGGTGTCACCAGAGCATTAAAGAGATCTACAACACACACTCACACACACACACACATGATAAAGTCTAGAAGACTTCACTGACTTCAGTGGTCTTCCAGAGTTACCAGGCCTGCAAACTTCTCTATATCCTGTGGCCAATCTGCTATTGAACTTGCCTGATTTTAACTAAACTAACGTTTATAAAACCTCTCTGTTACCTGTTTTTTTTTTTTATCCCAACTACTTTTTTTTAATTATAAGTTTTTATTTACAAACATATGTATGAGTAATTTTTCAACATTCACCCTTGTAAAACCTTTCACTCCAACTTTTCCCTTCCTTCCCCCCATCCCTCTTCCCTAGATGGCAAGCAGTCTAATACATATATGTTAAAGTATATGTTAAATCCAATATATGTATACATATTTATATAGTTTTCTTGCTGCACAAGAAAAATCGTTATCTAAAAAGAAAGAAAAAACCCGAGAAGAAAAATAAAAATGCAAGCAAGTAATAACAGAAAGAGTGGAAATGCAATGTTGTGGTACACACTCAAAAAAATGAGTATTTCTAAAGGTAGATTTGCTGAAATCGAGAAAGTCATAGGGAGAAGAGAGCCATTGTGGACTGGTGACAGAGAAGAAAGCTTGGTATCAGGAAGACTTAATTCAATGGCTGGGTGACGCAGCCTGACTGTGATCTTAGTGGGTCAGGCAATTCTCAAAGCCCAGAAGTCATAGAACAGGTTGGGATCTGCTTCGGGCCAGCTAACTTCCCCACCAAGGACCTCCCTACACCATTGAAGTCACAGGTATCCCCTCTCTACATCCAACAAAAAGGAAGGTAGCAACATAGCACCAGTGGGTAGAGCACCTGTCCTGAAGTCACGAGGACCTGAGTCAAATTGATCTCAGACTCTTAACACTTCCTGGCTGTGTGATTCTGGGCAAGTCACTTAACCTCAATTGCCTTGGGGAAGAAAGGGGGGTAGGGGGAGAGGAAAGGGGAAAGAGATAGAGAGAAAAGGAAGGAAACTGGTACCAGGTTCAGCACCTCTCACTGAATAGGTGACAGCCCACTCTGCCTCTATGTAGGGGAGAATCTACACATGTAGCAGGCTTAAGGACTCAGCTGGCACCTTTAATAGAGTATCCTTAATATTCACATTCCATCCCCAACCACTTTTAGGAAACATGTTCCAAAGACACTCACCCAGAGTTATCACATTTCACTGACCCTATGAGATATAGTGAGAGTGTTTGGCAACCCTGCCTTAGAAGCCATATACACTGGTGCTATGTAACCAGATATGTGGGTCTTCCAGGGCTCCCTCCCTGCACAGTTTGACCATTTGGGCTCATGCTGGTTTCCTCATCCAGACAGTTTCCTACCCTTCAAGGTCCATGCTTCACCTCGTCTATGAAGCAAAGCTGAGTGACTAGGATATAAGCCACCTTAGCTTAAAACCCTCCAGTGAGGGTGATAGCACTATCCCCCCCAAGGGAGCCTATGGGACCAAAAAGAACATATTTCTTTCATATGAAAACCCTTCAAAGCCCTAAAATGGCTATCATTGTCCTCCTCATTCCCAAAGGCCTTTTTTACTTTAGACTAAGCATAGCTCATTCCTTCAACTGATCCCAATGACCTGGTTATCATGGCTGTTTTCAGTAGTCTCACTGTTTGGGGCCTCCTCCTGTAGACACCTTCTAGTTTACCAACGTCCTTTCTAAAACATGGCATTCTGATACTCCTGATGTAATCTAACTAAGCTTTCTTCTGGGCACTAAGCTGCTAAGCCTGAAACTGTAGCAATTCGTTCAAATCAAAAGACTTCCCATACCTCCCAAACTACTTACATCAGTGTCTACCCATTGTCTGACATCCATCGGCGGAGCAGTCATATCATCTATTTTGTAAACAATGTTCGTGGGTGCTTTTTCTGCTTGTCGGATTATTCCCACAATAGTGACCTATGTAAAAAGGCAGACAATGATTTTCCAGGATCCTAGAGGGAAACTTATGCCCTTTTTATTACAAATTACCATCCAAGGATTGATGCTGTTGTCATACCTGTGAAATCTCAATTTCTCCAATCTTAAATACTTCATCAATCAGGTTGGCAGACAGGAGCTGTGATATGGTGCAAGGAACAATGTGTTGGGCTCGTGCTCTCTGTAAAGAAAAAACACTTGTTAGTCTCTTATACCATCACAGAGATCTCAAAGGAAAACACACTCATCTGGATACTAAGAATCAGAAGTTAAACAAACAAAACAGGATAGATTTAAAGCTGGAGTTCTTTTCTAAGAGAGATACAACTAAAGAACAAAAGTCCTGTATACACAGTTGAACCCCATTCAGGACATTTCTGTACTTGGTTTTCCTCTTACATAGCATCTGAGATCTTTGTTACATCTCTTTCTGTCAGAAGAAAACAAAAGTTCTATTAATTCACTTGGTGATGCTAAGCAAGCACCATAATTTGGGGATAGGGAAATGGAGGAAAGAGTCCCAAATTTATTTTATTCCACACAGATGGATTTCTTGCAATATAGTTGGGTACAAGATTGTAAAGGATTTACTAGTTTCTTATTATGAGGCCTGTAAAGAACAGACTGATCCCAATCTACATTTATAACCTTTAAGCATCCACTGTAATAAAGTCATTCAATTCTAACTAAGACTATTCTTGAATAATTAAAAAAGACTTTGGGAATAACACCCTTATTTTTTTCTCCTAGCTGAATAAGACAGTAGACATCAAATCAGACCAAGGTTTTACTCAATTTTGCTCTCCATCTCTGCTCCCTTTTGCTTCCAAAACCATATCAATATGGAGCCATGGAGTCAAAGACCTTATTTTTACAAAACCAAATCCTTCCATATCCCAATGCAAGTGACATTCTAAAGGAAGGACTAAATCTTGTCAATATTGATATTACCCTAGATAACAGATTCAGAAAGAAGCTACGCTAAATGGGAGACTGGCTCACAATTTCTCCTTGGAAAGTTAAATGAAAGAACTGACAGAGTTGATTTCATCGTGTGCCCTACAAGAAACATTTCAAAAACAAATTGTGTTACCATGCTATGCTTATTATGGTAAACTTAAGAAAAAAAGACCCCTGGTGAAGGTAATTGCAGCTTATGGACCAACATTTATAGCAGAGAATGAAGAGATAGAAAACTACATAAAGAACCTGACCAACTACATCAAATTTATGTGTATTTTGACAACTGGTGTTTTCTTTGTGAAGTTGGGCCCAGGAAGATTGGAAAATGTAGTTTAAGTTTAAGACACAGAAGAAGCCAAAAGCTTGTAAACGACTCAGAAGCTCTCAACCAAAGGCCATGAATACTTTTTCCAAGACACTCAAAGGCACTGGATATGACCAGTAAACAACATGATAAAGAAAAAGAAACCATATTTACAAAAAAAACTGGATACTGAAATGGGGAATACATCAGAGTCAGCTGTCTAAGTGCAATCTAATCAATAGCTAGCTTTACAAAAAGATCAAAATCTACAAACAATCCCTTCCAAAGCATAGAAGTCTCATAGGCACGGAACTGGGAGATGGAGCCTTGAATGAAAGGAATAGCAAGTCATGCAAGGAAAAACCCACTAGCTATTTTGTTAAATTTCAAAATGAAATCACAGAAACAAATATCAAATTGAGGAAGATTTGACAAATATTTATTAAATTTATCTCCACATCCTCGGCTGCCCAGTTCATCCTCTAGACACTCTCTATTACGATGTCAATTGTTTATGCTTAAAATACCACAAATGGGTATTTTTTTCCTAAGCAGGAAGTCACTTCAGGATGATGAAAATGAAACTGTGCTCACTGTTTATCTTCAATTTTGAACTTACTGATTTCTTTTCAGCCTGAGAAGCAGTAGGAGTGCCAAATCCTCCTGGGGCCTGTGAGTAGCCTCCACCTCCGTATGACGTGTTCCCATAGCTTCCATCAAATCCACCTGGCATTTACAGCAGACGCAGGATATCAGAATCACTTTTCCTTGCTGGGGTCAGGAAGCCTCCATTCCATACTGACCACCACCTCCCCATCCCCCATCCCCAGAATGCTGCTGAGCCTCCCTCCCCACCTACATTTTCCTAAGTCTGCTCCCCCCTATTCAACCCTCCCACCCCCCGATTACTGCTGAGTCTTCTCCCCCACCGGATCCAATGCTTAGCAGCCACTTCTAGACCCCTTTAGTATTTTTCCCCAGTTGCCCCAGTCCATCCTCCCTTCCCTCAAACTCCAGCTCAGCCTCTGTCCCCGGCTGCCCCGCTCCAGCACCCCCGTCCTCCGAACCTGGCCAAGCTTCTCTCTCCACCTCTTTGTATATTTCCCTTTCCCCCTCCAGTGCCCCCTCCCCTAAATGCCCCTCGCCCAGCTCCTCCATTACTATTCCACATGTTGGCCGCGGCGCCCCGAGGGCTGTAGCGGGGCCGTTGTCCACAAAATGCACTCGGAGACCGAGGAATCCGCAGTTTCCCCACCTAGAAGAAACCTAGCTCTACTTGGCGCCACAAACACTATCCCGCGAACGTCCGCGCCAATCAACTTGCTGGCTGCTTTTCCTTCCGCCCCTTTTAGCCAATCAACTCTGACAATATTTCCGGTTTACCCAATAGGCTTGGATAATACTAGCGACGTGTGGGAACACGTTGATTCCTTGAGTGAAACTGAAGTCTCCGCGATCATGTTTATTACGGGCAAGGAACTAGTCTGAGCTACAGGTGCTAGAAACGCAGGCTAAAGAAACATCCCTGGAAAGCTACCAATGAAAATGTAAGATCTTACTCTTGTGTGGTCCCGCCCCTCGGAATGACGTCACCTTTTCCTCGGAGGAACTTCTTTCTCACCTAAAGGGTAAAGGGGTTTCGCGCGTGACAGACAAGGCGCAAGCGCAGACCGCTTAGTCCAGCCCGATCTGGTCTATCTCTTTCGCGCTCGGACGCTGCTTGCTCGATGCACCTGCAGCCGGAAGGGTGCTTCGAGATCTGAGTCCGCACTGCCTCTTCCCACTCGTTTTACAGTGGAAGTAACTGAGTTGGGGGGGAGGGGGGAGGAGAAGGAGGAGACGGTGACCAACCCATGGTCACGCAGCCGGGCTTGGGCCTGAGCGTCCCCATGATGGGGCGGGGATGTGAGCTTCTCCCTGTCTGGATGCACCCTGTTTTACATAGGAGGAAACTGAGTCCCACGTGATTCTGAGGTCAGCCCCCAGGCTCGGGCTCCGACTGGCCTGACCGACATGCACTTGATTATTGCCAACCGCGTGCTGAGAATCCAACCACAACATCAAACGAGCCCTTATTAACTGCCTCCTGTGTGCCTGTCATTGTACTGAGCGATAGAGACTCAAAGAAACAACAGTGAAGGTCCCTGCTCTCGGGCCTTACAACCTAAAGTCCAAACTAAATATTTTCGGGGTAGGTGGGAGGTGATTTCACAGGGAAGGTCCTTACCTTAAGGGGACTGGAAAAGGTTTTTGTAGAAGGCAGCATTTCTGGCTGGGACTTGGAGAGAATATTTAGTTCAGCAGTCAGAATTCATGGAATGAAAAACTAAACCGGCCCCAAAGGGGTTTATGTTCTATTGAATACCAACAGTATCTAAGTAGAACAAAATAAAAAGTAAATTCAAGATAACTTGGAGGGAGGGGCAGCTAGGTGGCGCAGTGGGGAGAGCACCAGCCCTGAAGTCATGAGGACCTGAGTTCAAATCTGCTCTTAGACACTTAACACTTCCTAGCTGTGTGACCCTGGGCAAGTCATTTAACCCCAATTGCCTCAGCCAAAAAACCAAACAAACAAACCAAAAAGAACAAGATAACTTGGAGGGGTGAGGGTAGAAATCAAGAAAATCCTTACTTAGGAGATAACTGGTACACAGACTTGAGGGAGGTATAGCTCAGGAATAGGGGAGAGCCTGTCTTAAAGGCATAGAAAGGGAAAGCACTGAGTACATCTTGGCTAAAATGATACAGTGTATGAAGGGGAAGAATCGTGACAATAAATCTGGAATGAGCCAAATTGTGAAGGCTTCAAATGTAGTTTCAATCTATTGTCTAAGAAAAGTTCACAGGATCTCCTGTGTTAGAAAAGATCCTGTATATAGTCCCATCCATAATTAAGAAGGAATCTTTCTAGAGCAATAGAAACAAGTGGACAGCATTCTTTTTAATAGCTTGTTGGCCTTGTGAATAAAATGATTAAATTGTCCCCAAAAAAAGAAAGAAAGAAAAGAAAGAAACAAATGGTCAGATCTCCCTCCAATCTCTACTTGAAGAGCAAAGCTCTTCTGTGGGAGAGCTCACTGCTTTATGAGGTAATTTTTCACCTTTGTTGGTAGTTATATTGAGCTTCTGTGTTTTTCTGCAAGCTTTTGCTCAGCATTCAGAAACTAAATAGAACAAGACTGATCTCATGACCAATATTTAGAAAGATGGATAAAGCACTTACTATGTGACAAGCACTGTGTTAAATACTGAGTGTAGTAAATGCAATTCAAGCAAAAAATTCCTATTTTTACATGCTAATGGGAATGACAAAAAATAAAAGGGATGAAAGATAGGTGGATACCCAATTTTATATGGAGTGGGGGAGAAGAGGAAGCAGGAACCAAGTCTTAAGTTCCTATAGCTAACCTGAATGCTTCCTGAAATGGAGGATTAGAGTAGTCACTAATAATTTGGAGTCTGCTACCATCCCTAATTTAAACTTTTTCTCCAGAGCTAAGCATCAGTAATTTTTCCAGTCTTCCTATAGTATCTATTTAAGCCACTTCACCTTCCTGGTGGCTCTCCTGTGAAAGTTTTAGCTCATTAATATTTTTCCTAAAATGTAGTAAGTACCCAAAATTGAAATCAGTATTTTAGATCAGGGATTATCAACCAGAGGTCCACATACACTCAGGGGATATAAGAAATTTCTCAAGGGGGAATGTTATGGGAAATATTTGGTAAGTAACTATGGTATACTGTTGAAATTAATTAATCTCTTTATTTTTTATTTGTGTTAACGTAGGGTAGCTGGGTGGCACAGTGGATAAAGTGCTGGTTGGGCCTGAAATCTTCCTATGTTCAAATCCAGCCTCAGACACTTACTAGCTGGGTGACTCTGTTTGCCTCAGTTCCTCATCTGAGGAATGAACTGGAGAAGGAGATGGCAAACTATTCCAGTACCTTTGTCAAGAAAACTCCAAATGGGGTCACAAAGAGTTGAACATGACTGAAACAACTATTAACACAAGATATATGTATAATAAGTAAGCTTTAGAATTTATTTCCTTTAATATTGTATATGGGGTATGGAAAGTTTTACTGAAAGCCAGGAGTTATGGGAACTAAAAAAAGGTTGGGAACTCCTGTGCCACATCATTCCCTTTCTTTGTCATCTTCAATCTCCTCATTGTCTCTTCCCTGCTGCCTAACAGCACCGTTCAAGTCTTTGATGTCTTATCTGAACCTGACTGAGGATTTTTTGGCTGAGTGACTTTTAAAACTGGAATATTATCTCTCCCATTTCTGTTTTAGAGAATGCAAAGCTTGCTTCCAAGGACAACTCAAATATCATTTCCTAGAAGCCTTTCTTTCTTGATCTCATGTGCTAGTGAGCTCTTCCTCTTTAAATTACATTATTTGTTTTTAGTAATTCTCTTATTTATTTTTAGCATTCATTTTTTAAAATTTTGAGTTGATATTGATAACTGTTATATATGTGAGGTAATACAAAACATTAGAATTACTTTGTTGTATTTGTATTATCTTGTATATGTCATATTTTCCCTTTCCTCCCCTCTGACTCCACCCCCAAATTTCTTGAGGGCAGGGAGTGATTTTGTCCTAATAGATATTCTCAACATAGCACAGTCTTTTATGTACTGTACATTTATATATTTATCAAATTAAATTTGTTATTGAATTCTCAATAAATCCTCATTACATCATGCCATTTTCTTAAACTATTGTCTTATATTGTCTTTTCTCTTTCATTACCAAATTCTTAGAATTACTTACCTTGAACTATCTCCATTTTTATACTATTCACTCACCTCTATATTCCTTGAGATTGATTTCTCACCCCATCACTCTTCAGAAATTTTTCTCTCTCGTGTTAACAAGGATTTCTCTGCCAGAAAATCTGATGATGTTTTCTCATATCCTTTTTGATCCTTGCAGTTTTTTTACTATCTTATTCTCCATTAGTTCTCACAGCATTATTGTATTTATATCAGTCTACTTCCTATATTTCTTTGTTAGATCATCATTTATCTCCTACTTTCTTAGTATGGGTGACCTCTCCTACTGCATATACCTCTATTTTCATGGGTTCTAGTATCATCTCTAATCAATTAATTCCTAAATTCAATATCCAGTTTCAGTCTTTCTCAAGACAACCATGCATTGCCATCTGCCTACTAGATAGTATTCTCTTAAGTATCCATAGACATCTTAAAACCATATGTCCAAAACTTAATTCATAATTTCCCTATTACCTCCATGCCTAAACTTATCCTTCCTCAGAAATTTTCCATTTTTCTTGAGGGAATTGCCTTTTACCTAGTCATCCAGGATCATAGCATTAGAGTTTTTCTTTACTTACCTTATGTCCAGTATCTCAACAAAAATCTGCGATTAAGAGAAACTGAGGCACAGAGTTGCAAGCAAGAATTGTTAGTTCTGTTAAATAAATTGATTTATTTATTTAACAGAGTTAACAATTGCTAATAAATGGGATCTAAGGTTCCTCAGAAGCCAAAACCTAACAGAATAGCCATAATATTGAAAATACAAAAGTAGTAAGAAACATTACATAGGATGCAAAAAAATGAACTATATTGGAAATTAGTTCAGAAGCAGAGAGCAAAGGTGGAGCTTGGGTTATGATTGATCTGACTCGAAGACAGCAATTTCCATAACCCTGGCAACAGGGTAAACAAAGCCTCTGGAAAGCCCTATGGCCAGCAGAATTCATGGTTTAGAATTTTTGTAGTAAGACTTCAACCCATAAGAATAGAGAAGTTAAGCGCTTACAAATTTTACTAAGAGGACCTAATTTGAATCTATTTAACAGGGTCTATACAATCAGCTTTAAATTTGATTTACAAATATTGATTCTGATTAGAGACATTGATTAGATACAATTTTCAATCAACAATTAAGGAATATCAATTTTCAATTTTCAAATTTCACATTCCTCCCCTTGATTCTTTGGAGACATATCTCCAATGAATCACCATCTATAAACCAAAGTAATATAATTAGGAATAATGAAATAATCAACATCCATTGGAATTAAATTAGCAATGGGGAAATGATATAGGTAGAAATAGTCAGGTTGAGAGAAGAGATTCACAGAAGCCTCACGAATCATAGGAAGCAATAACTACATGTAATTCTTTATACAAGGCCAGAAAGGAAAGTGTATAAGAGGACCAGGAAGGGGGGATCTCATCAGAAGATAGATGGACCTATTTCTTCTAGAGAATTAATTTCTACTGGGAGGGAAGAGATGACATTGGATGGATTTTGTTTATGTCACCACTGGGCTCCAAGGTTTCTAGGAGCTCTTTCCTTTGTAAATATCCCTACTGACATTAAGATTTAGAAACATTCTTGGATATATTGTTTTCACATGTAGCAGTAGTGTATCCAAGTATAGGAGCAAGGAGCAGATTTCATGTGGGAGCAATGCATCCAAGAGGCTAAGACATTCAAAGTACAAAAGCAGCTATAATAAACAAATATTTCTCTCGGGAAAAACTGTCACAATGGTATTAAAACCATCAGGCTTAATTTTATAACTGCTTACCTGTATTTATGACTGGCACATTAACAGTGGCAGCAATCCACTGTGGTGCAGAAGCATTGACACCTGAGGGAATAGAAAAAATGAAAGTGTTGGCAATGTCCTTTATTGAGTTCTGCTGGTTCACTGAAAATTCTATGTTGATGAAAAAGTCCAATAGTCCAATCTGTTTCGCAGTCTTCACATTATGGAGTTCTTTCCTGCTTTGAAATTCTCAGATGTACATTTCTAGAATAATCGATGTGCTCAGGACAACTCTGAAGGGGCTCCTCTCAGATCTGCATCTCAGGTTCTAAGAGCCCATAGAAGACTTAAAACAAATTCAATACAATTTAATACAGCTTTCTAGCTCAAGCCTCATGATTCTGATTTAATTAATAGAGCTATAAAAATATTAAATTGAGTACACATAATTTACCTGAAACTTCAGAGAATTTTCAATTGTAATATCATGATGATCTGAATTTTAAAATGAGTCTTTCTTTTTAAATTATCAGATTAGTGTTTCATATGAGAAAATAATTTTTTATCTTCGAAATCATCCATGCAATTTTACATGTAAAATTAATACAATTTTGAAAACTGTCACATCTCCTTCTAATTGCCCCCTTATGAGAATGTTATTCCTATATTATATTCACAAATAAAATTACAATCCACTCTAAATGTTCATATTGGTTATTTGTGACTGATCTGTAATAGAACCTTCCTAACTCATATTGGTCTGATCAGCCACAGTAAGATACACTGTTCATTGAACTCCAACATAGTGATGTCCTTTAGGTTCTCTTCAAGAATGAAGAATGACAACCAGTTATTCCTATATTATATGCACAAATAAAACCATAAGCTACAGGAAAATCAATGAAGAAATTTCATATTTATATTCCATAAGATAATGCAAATGTTTCAGTATTAATAAATGTGTGCCCTAATTCTTTAGAATGTGATTCCATTTTACAAGCTGAAATGCTTTAATTTGCAGAAATACTTCAAATTTTTAAGTCCTTGTTATAGAAATTTGCTATAAAAGAAAAAGGAGAGACATAGTTATAAAGATATAGAGAAACTATAACAAGGAAAAAATCCATTACTTCTGCTTTTATTCTAGGCAAAAGGAATAGTTATCAATTAAAATTCCATATTATTTACAGAGTATCAAAGCCAGGCTCAAAATGATCTAAGTGGGAAAATTTTCTGTTGTGAAAGGAAGTATCTTAATGGAAAACCAAGTCAAGAGGATCCTACTTTCATCTTCATAAGATAGTCCCCATAACTATTTCCCAAGAACAAACATCTTCTTGTATCAATCCTCAGATTGCAGCACACAGCAACCCTTGAATGGTGGATTACTTGACTTTGTGCTTACGAGTATACCTGAAATAAAAACCTCAGAACTATATTAAATTCAAGTCCCACAAGATTCACCTTAAATAGCAAAACTTTAAGAATCATATGTTAGATCTGATAGAATTACTGTAAATGTTCCAATCGTTGTCAATAGTAATAGTTCAAAAAATGGTTTTAAAAAGTTTTGTATAAACAATATAGTTGTTAGAAGGAAAGCAATTCATAAAGTGATAGCTTTTTTATAATAGGTTTTTACTTTTCCAAATACATGCAAAAATAATTTTCAACATTCATCCTTGCAAAATCTTGTCTTCCAAAATTTTCTCTGTCTCTCCTTCCTCTTTCCCTTAGACAGCAAGCAATCCAATATTGGTTAAATATGTGTAATTCTTTTAAAGGTGTGTCTTCTAATATCTTGATGCTTTCTATTCAATTATGGGTCTAGTCCAACTTCTGTCTTTATTGTCTTGTTTGAACCTAGCCCTGCATGACTGGGATGCTGGACAACTTCTACCTGCTGCTGAGAGACCCTTAACTAAGGACCTAGGTATATTGACCAGGAACTAGTTCAACTCCAAATATTGATGCAAGAAGTTTTCTCACAATTATATATGTCATATATTATTGTTGCCATGTTCCTTTGATTGTTTATAGATACTTGGAGGGAGCCAAATACTTTTTTTTCTTGGAAAGCTTCTAATTTTTCTTCTTAAACATCAGATTATCTAATGTTTTATCCTGCTTATTGTTATTTTTTCATGCATAAAAATCTGTCTTCTCTTATATTTAGGGTCAAAGCTGAGAAGGCCTGGTCCCAATTTGTAATGCAACTGGCATGCCTTGCTTAAATAGATATGCTTGGAAGCTCAAAACTTTGTTTCCTCAGTCATTTCTTTCACCTGCCACATATAACTGATATGTGTAATTTGTAATTTAATAGCATTGAGATCAAAAGGATTGTCCTAACAGCTTTTTCAGATTTCAAAACAACAGTTCAATAGAATAAATTTTTTAAATTATGTTACGGGGAAAATCATTCGTGTTATCTCCTTTGGTATTTTACTAATCACATTCAATGACATCTAAAATGTTGTATAGAGTTATCCACTATAGAATATTTATAGTCAGGTAAAAAATAATAACTCATTTATATAGTGCTGACTACATTTATTACATGCCAGATTTTTTTGTGGTTCTCAAAGATTACTTTAAAGAATTTAAGAGGCTTGTCTTATGTAGTGTCTTAGAATGTTCAAGTTTTGATTATTCAGTTATTATTTAAATCATTTATGTTTACAGAACAATTATAAATAGTAAAACTTTAGTCTTTCCCTTTTGTTAAAAACTATGCCTAAGTGTGAAGGGGTGAGTCGGTTCTCTGAAAGTCCCCACAGCTGTAAATCATAACACACTTGAAGGAATTGCAAAATAGCCTTTATTGCTTTGAATGAAATAAATCAGAGGCAAGGGGGAAGAGGAGAGAGATCAGAGAATGCAACTGCCTCTCACTCTCCTTGTATCATCTTCTCTCATGAAGTGATCCATTCTGCTGGTCATCCCCAGCAGCTACTAGCAAGTTGTTCCCTTAACACCCTTTAGGAGACAAGGTGAGAGGAAAATATAATTTATTGAATTTTGAATAGTTTTAAACAATTTTGCTTATCTTTTAGCAGACCATTTCATAAATACAAAACTTATTTTAGTTGGTGACATCAATATAGTTGATTTCAAAGTAATCATTCATTGTTTTAGACTTTTACAATATAAGTTCTTCCACATGGTTGATAAGATATTATAACTTTACTTAAGCACAATTACAAATTTAGATTATAGCTCTGCGTGAGGGGAACAGGTGTGCTCGTGCTCAAACCTCTTATTAAATCATAAGAATTTTACATTTTAAGGCAAAAAGCATTTCATTGTTATAATTTTTCAAACACTAACCACATTCATTTTAATAGCTCAATAGAAAAGTGATCTATCTTAAAATATTTCATAATATTTTACAAAAATTCACATGACAGTATGTATTTAAAAGTATAATTAATTACCCAATTAAAAGAGAAATCACTTCTATAATTATATTTCTGATACAGTGGTCTCTAAAATTTCACGATGTAAGAAAAATCAGAAGGGTAAACAATGGAATTGATTTTTAAAATCTGAAATCAAATTATAGCAATGCAATTAAAAATTATCTTTCTTAGAAAATTATTTCTGTCATGACCTTTGCTATTTTATGCAATCTAGAACCCAATAACAATAGTCAATATTTTATACCATACTGACTGTGCTCAGTAGTTTTTATTCATGTGATTGTTGCAAGGAAGTATTATTATTTATTACTTTTACTTATAACAAAAATTAAGAAATAATTTCAATCATCATAAGTCATAGAATTAATACATTTCTAAGAGTGATTTTAACTGAGATGTACTTGGTTTATATATTTTTCAACATTATTGCTTTTGGCCAAGTACACATTTGAAGTACCTTGAAGAACAGGCAGTATCATAGTTCAAAGTACAAAGTATCTTTTCATTTGACTTCTCTGTCTTTCCTGATCACCCATTCTGTCCCGCCCATTACACACCCAACAGGTTTGAAGAATTCACCAATTAGCGATTTGATTATTCAGAGTACCAGGGACTGAACAGAAACTTCTCTGCTTCTCTGACATCCATTCAGGACTGACTGACTAGTTTCAACATCCTTCAGAGCAAACTAAGATCTGACACCTGAAAAGATCCTAGAACACTGAAAAGACTTTCAGAGCTGGAAAGCATGAGGAGGCTGAAACTTCTGCTTTTCCTGATACATTGTGGAGTCACAAGGGCCATTCCAGGTAATGTGGTAGAAAGATGGTGATCTTTCACTTGTAAAATTTTGTTGCCTCTTTCTCTCATGGGGGAATCTGTCTTTTTGACCTGCCATCCCCAAAAAAGGAATACTTAAGGATACTGGAGCTGATGTTAAATTTAGAAAGAGGCAGAATTCCCTAGTTGAAAAGCTGAAAAGAGGAATATTGTATTTGGAAATGGTGCCTTCCTCATTGTAGTATAGAGATCATCCTGGGTTCTCCAAAGCTGTTGCAGTAAAAGATGAGTCCTGGCAGGTCTGTGCAAGCTGAGAAGGCATTTAGTTGTCTAAAAACCAGTAGGGCTAACTTCAGAGAAGTCACCTGACCAGAAGATAATGAATGTCATCTCGGAAACCATGTGCTGAGTTAACGAGGTTTTATGATTTATATCAATGAAGGAAATACCTTTGTGGAAAAAGATCATGGATCTTTTGGAATTTTTGAGATAGTATCTGTGATGGGACACAGAACATGGAGAGAAAAGGAAGGTGGATTGTAGTGGTGTTTGTTGACTTGGAGACTGGAGAGCAAAGAGACAGCTAACTAGTGTGAATGAGAAATGGTGAACACACCCCAGATTTTTGTTCCTGAACACAGAAAGTAAGGGATTGTGAGTTAAAGTGCCACCAGGTTGAAAAAGCTAGGAGGTAGGCAGGGAATGTGTTTTAGTCAGATACAGAAGGCAATAGGAAAGATTGATTGTAGAGCTTTATGACTTTGAACTTCATTCATAGGTTAATCCATGGGTCAACAGTCCTCAAAGTATAATCCACAGATTCACCCAACCACTTCTGGGGGTTTTTGAAGCCCTTACAAGAGGCCTGCAAACTTAAAACTATTACCATAATAATTATGAAATGCTATTTGCCTATTAAAATAGTTTTCTCTTTTCTAAGTACATATTTGTGTGTGGCTAAATATTCATATGCTTCGACCAAAACAACATATTATAGCAGATTGAATACAGAAACAAATAGGAGAATCCAGCTGTCTTCTGTTAAGCCAGACATTAAAGAGATGTGCAAAAATATATAAAACAATGTCATTCTTCTCACTAATTTTTTTTGTTTCAGAATACATGATTATTCTGTGTTAAATGTATATTCTTTATGTTAACACATAATGGGTTTGTTATTTTTATTTTTAAATTAACAAATTTTTAAAATTTTATTTAAATTTCTAATATAGTAAATATCAATAGATATAATCTACATAAACAAAAGCCCTTTGGTGTCCTTAACAAATTTCCAGAGTATATAGAGATCTGAGACCAAAAAAATGAAGTGATCTTATAGACCATCTGTTCTAGGAGTTCTTAATCTATTTTGTGTCCTAGATTCCTTTGATGACAGTCTGAAATCTCTGGATTGCTTCTCAGAATCATGTGTTTTAATGCATAAAATAAAATACCTAGGATTTCAAAGGAAATTAATTTTATTGAAATATAGTTATCAAAATATTAGGAAAAACCAAGTTCATAGGTGCTACACTAACAACCCCTGATTTAGTCTATTCCTCATATTTTATTTTTATTATCTTTTGTTTTTATAGCTCCTACATTTTGCAGTATATTCTTTCATTGGCAAAGAACCATCTCTTGCAACAAAAAATAAAAATCAAGAAGAAAAATTAAACTAACCAACATATCAAACAAACCTGGTATTATAATAAGAGCTAGTAGCATTCATATAGTGCTTTAAGATTTGCAAAGTGCTTTACAAATTTTATTTCATTTGATCTTGACAACAACTCTGGGAAGTCTTATCCCCATTTGCAGTGGTATTCACTCGTGTCCAACTCTTTGTGATCCCATAGACCATAGCACACCAATTCTGGCCATGGTGTTTTCTTGTTAAAACTACTGGAGTAGTTTAACATTTCCTTCTCCAGCTCATTTTACAGATGAGGAAACTGAGGCAAACAGGGTGAAGTGACTTGTTCAGGGTCAAACAACTTGTCTGAGGCTCCACTTCAACTCAGGACTCTTTGACTGTGGATCCAGTATTCTATACACTGACCTACCTACCTGCTAGGGCTACTCAATGAAAAACTAGATCTTTGCTATCTTCTCCCTCATTCAGCTTCTATACATCACCAAAAAGTCAGTCTCTAGGAAAATGTGTACTCTGATTTCAGAATGTTCACCAAACCTTTGTTTTCCTTAGAGATATACTGCCCCCTTGTGCGTTTCTGGAATCTTTGCAGTATGTGTTAGACCATATGAGGAAGACATTGATTAATAGGTTACTGTTTGGAAGGATCTTGCCTCCTTATCTTCCCAGACTTCTTACACTTTAGTGCACTCCACACACTCTGTGGTCCAGCTACATTGACCTTGCTGGTCCTTGCACCCAATAGTCCAACTCTAGGCCGCTTCTCTGGAATGTTTTCCCTCCTCACCTCAACCTTCTGGCTTTCTTTAATATTCATATCAAACCCCAACATTAGGCAAAAGACCTTTCCTAAAACTCCCCCTCTTCTCTCTTTCCTCTTCTGCTTGTGGCTTCCCTGGCAATTATTTTCTATCCTTCCATTTATTCTCTTTCTCTTGATAGACAGATATACAGTAAATATTATTGTAGTAATCAGTATATAAATGTCATCTATGATATTGTTGATATTCAGTCATTTTTCAGTCAGGTTTGATTCTCTGTAACCCCATTTGAGAGTCTCTCGGCAAAGATACTAGAGTGGTTTGCCATTTCCTTCTTCAGTTCATTGAACATTTGAGGAAACTGAGTTACTTAGCCAGTATCACACAACTAGTAAGTATGTGAGGTCAGATTTGAACTCTGGAAAATGAGTCTTCTTGATTATCCACCACGCCACCTAGCTGCTTCTGGATAGATAGATCTAGAGATAATGGATAGATCTTTATAGAGATGATATATATGGATGGAAGGTTTTATATATGTACATATAGAGGTTTATGGGTTTGAAATACATAATGCATATATACATATACATACATATATGCATGCATATGAAGTAAAAATAAAGGCAAAAGTTACCCAGATAGTGTTGGAGCCCAAACTAGATTCAAGTTTTGTATCTCAAAGTTCTTTCTACTGAAGATTCCAGTCAGTGCCCTCCCAGAACACCTCTCTCCAGTGGGGATAGAGGGATATAACATGGTCATTTGAAGTACAATTTTGAAGTAAGTGCAATTTCATGTGATCATTCAGAAAAGCCAATTCCATTTTTAAGGTGCCCAGAAACCATAGCTCATGAGTCCCCAACAGAGTTTATTTTTGTCACTGAACTATTTACCTCTTCATAGGAATGGGTGAGAGAGATTTCTCATATCTCTTCTTTTTAACTGTGTTTGTTCTTTATAATTTTGCCACATTCACTTTTGATTTGTGCGTGTGTGGTTGTTCTTTCCATTCACGTTGCTGTATGTTGTTTTCTTGGCTTTGCTTACTTCACTCTGCATCAGTTTATGTAAATTTTTCTATAGTATATATTTATTACAATAATCATTTCCTTACAACATCCTGTTACATTCTGTTCTTACAATATTCTATTAACATTCATGTATCACAGTTTGTTTAACTATTTCCCATTTGATGGGTATATACTTTGTTTCCAAATATTTGCTATCTTTAGAAAGTGTTGCTATTAATATTTTTGCTGTAAAGAAGAGATTGATAACAATGGCCTCCTTGGAGTATAACTCTTTGGATCAAAGGATATGGAGATTTTGGTTACTTTATTTGAGTAATTCAAAATGTTTTCCAAATAATTGTACTGATTTTGAACAATCATCCAGTGAACTTTTTGAAGACCATTCGGTCATCTTCTAGTAAAAGAATTTAGGCTCACAAGGCTTCAAAACAGCAATTTCATTTTTATAATAAAGGCTTCAAAAAGCATTCATGTCTGAGCCCATAGAATGGAGACTCTTTGCTCTCTTAAAGGGGCGAAGGATCTCCTCTACCCCTTAGGAAATTGTAGCTCTGTGACTACCCTAGATAGGATATCAGCAAGGGAACAGAGCACTGTACCTCATTTTTCTTTTACTAGATAATCTTCATTGGTACTTTATTGTTAATCCCCTCCATTCCCTGGCACACACATGGTACTTTTCACTGAAGTGACCATTTTTGGCTTTGCGGTGCTGTTCCCCATTGTTTGGCTCTCCTTCAGCAGAGTATTCAGATTATTCAAATTCTCCTGGGCTTGGTGTGTGTGTGTGTGTGTGTGTGTGTGTGTGTGTGTGTGAGACAGAGAGAGACAGAGACAGAGAGAGAGAAAGAAAGAATATGAGAAAGAGGGAGAGATGGGGTAGAGCTTCCAGTTTACGTGTTAGTGGGAGCAGCCCACTATGACTGACTCATAGGGAGAAAGGCAGATTCGTGATATATTTAGACTTGGGAGTCATCTGCAGAGGATGAGAGAAGATGTAGTTGCACAGATGATCTCATTCCATCTTATTTCCTCCAGCACATTGCCTCCTCCATCATCCCCACTCACTTATTTTTTAATTGTTGTGAGGATAAAATGAGATGTTCATAAAGCATTTAGCACGAGGCCTGGCACACCATAGTAGGCTAGCCATTACCACAATCAACACCATCAATTTCATCATTGATATCACCATCATCATCATCTCTATATCTCTCACTAATCTTCAATCTCTCTATTTTCCTATTGCCTACAAACATACTCATACCCTCCGGGTCCTCAAACTTTTTAACAGTTCACTGTCCCTCAGACTGTTGGAGGGCCCGACTATAGTAAAACAAAAACTTTGTTTTGTGGGCCTTTAAATAAACTTCATAGCCCTGGGTGAGGAGGATAATCGTCCTCAGCTGCCGCATCTGGCCCGCGACCTGTAGTTTGTGGACTCCTGCCTTACCCCCTTAAAAAACCTTCACTTCATCCCAATTGCCAAGATCGTTTCTGTTGCTCTTCAGTTGTTTTTCAGTTGTATCCAAACCTCATTTTTTTGGCAGAGATATTGGAATGATTTGACCTTTTCTTCTCCAGCTCATTTTACAGATGAGGAAACTGAGGCTAATAGGTTAGCCTCAGTAAGTATCTGAGGTTGGATTTGAATGCAGGGCTTCTTTACTCCAAGGCCCAGTGATCTATATCCACTGTGCCACAACCCTAGCTATGCCATCTGCCCTGTGGCAGGTACAGATATTTTCCTGCTATCTTTTATTCTGAATATTGTAAGCAAATTAACATTACTCTGGCTTCTGGAAAAAGCATTATAATCAACTTGCCCTATAGCTCTACTCACCTTCCCTGTGTCTTCCCAGACCAAACAAACACCTCTGGTCACCTAGATGTATTGTCTCCCATGATTACGATGTAATTTCTCAAAGCATCAAGGCTATTTCTCCTTTGGATTTGAATTCTCAGCACTTAGCCCAGTGGCTAACCAAAGTAAATGTGGCATATATTTTTTCATTGATCCAAGCATCATATGAACTGTGTAAAAACAGGTATAGTGTCACATCTTACACCAACATATGGGGAGCCCTAAAATATCTTTCCTAAGTTCAGAGTACTTTATGTGTCCATATTCACTCAAAAATCATAACTCATAAGCGCTTTCCCACTCATGTATTTACTTTTTAGAGGCTGCTAGATGGCACAATCAATAGAGTGTTGGGCCTGGAGTCTGGAAAGAAGGTCTGAATTCAAATTCATCCTCAGATATTTAAGAGCTATGTGGCTCCAGACAAGTAATTTAAACTCTATCTACCTCAGTTTCTTCATTTATAAAAAGAAGATAATAATAGCACCTCTACCACACAGGATTATTGTAAGGATTAAATAAGATATTTATAAAGTATTTACAAGTATTTAATGACCAACTCTCAAAAAGAAAAACACATGACAGACTTAAGTTTAATTGGCATTATTAACATTTCCCTCCAGCATTTTCTTAAGACTTGGAAACCAACAAAGCAATGTAAAATGCTTGATTTGTATGTTTGCTAACTTCCAAAGTATAGCTGCTCACACTGACAATTTAACAGTCAGCTTTCAGCAGTCACAATTTTGTGTTGTTATTCAATAATATAAACAATTTGCATTTTATATAAGTGGACAGATCAGGAAAACTGTAATAAAGCAATTTTTATGAAATGAGAATTTGTTCCCAGAGGGAAGAGAAGGAAGGAGGGAGGTAGGAAGGGGGCCACAATCATAGAAGGAGAGGACTGGTATAGGGTTCAAAGAAATGTGGGAGTCAAAGACAGAATGGAAGAAAAACAGATAGATGGGAGCTGGGGCAGGGGCAGAGATAAGTCAAGGTCTCTTCTCTTTGTGGGAAATCTCAATCCCAGCCCCAAACCTGCATTCTTCTGTTTTCACCTGATTGGAAGAGGCTGGGGAATGCCTAGTGGAGAGACAAGAGCAGAGAGAGTATACAGTAAAGAGAACATAGGTGTTTTTTAGAATATAGAATTCTTGTATAAATAAAGTTGAATTTGTGTACTGTGAATTTATGTCAAATGACAAATGTTGTATAAGTGCTATACTATTCCCAGGATGCGTGTGTACAAAGACAAGGATCCAGTCATCCAGAGGCATTCATTCATTCATTCATAGGGGAAGAAGGAAAACTAGCAATAAGAGATTGATTTTATCTCCCACAGGTCAATTCTGGCACATCTCGGACCTGCACCTTGACCCAGATTATGATGCCTCCCGTGATCCTCTCCAAGTGTGTCCATCAGCAGGTTCCCAGCCTGTGTCCAATGCAGGTGTGTGGGGGAATTATCTCTGTGATGCTCCCTGGATCCTCATCAACTCTTCCATTTATGCCATGAAGGCAATCTTGCCCAGCCCGGACTTCATTCTCTGGACCGGGTGAGAGCCTCTTCCTTACCAGAAATGCTGAACTCTCCAGCTGAGTTTGAAGTCTTAGCAACATAGCCACAGTGTGTTAAAATCCGAGGCACCTTTTGTTCCTGTAGTAGAATAGCTTCAATGACTGTCACAGGAGAAACAGATTGAGATCACAGAGATTTTGAACTCATGTCTTTTGAGTATGGATCTAGAGCTCCCTTCTCTAAGTTCTCTTCTCCTAATTCTTAACCTAGTGTTGTGTACCCAATTAAAAAAATTTTTTTTGACAATCATTTTTCAAAATAACTGGTTTTCTATATATTCCATTTTGTTATGGAATTATCCAAGGATTCATTTATAGATACTGCTGCCGATCATACTTAGCAACACCTGGAGACATTTTAAGAATCTAAGAATCAATCTTTAATATATGTATGTGTATAGGCACACACATATACATACATATTCAGCATAGGCTCAAATTTTCTTTTTTCTTTTTCTTTTTATTTATTTGCTGAGGCAATTGAGGTTAAGTGACAGCTAGGAAGTGTTAAGTGTCTCAGTTTGAACTTCAGTCTTCCTGACTTCAGGGCTGGTACTCTATCCACTGAGCCACCTCATTGCCCCTCAAAGTTTCTAAATTACCTCTGGGAATAGACAAAAGTTTTATTAAGGTTTATATGGTTTTCAGTTCCATCAGATGGGAAGGAAGGAGGATTACATGTCAAAGATAGCAGAAGGGGAAAAATTATGTTCAACAAATTGGTACAGGAGTCAGTCTAACAAATGATTATCTTAAAATATAGCCAGGATTCTTTTACTCTAATTAGTAAATCATTTTGAGTCAATAATTTAAAGTTTCAGCTAAACCTGATATTATCAGAAAAGCCTTCAGTTGGCTACATAATTTTCTGCATAAATAAAATAGTCATACTGCAGCCACATAAAAACAGAATTTTAAAATCTCATGATAATTTCATGAATTTAAAAACTTTATTCTAAGAAGTCCAGGGGCAGCTAGGTGGTGCAGTGGATAGAGCATCAGCCCTGAAGTCAGGAGAACCTGAGTTCAAATCTGTTCCCAGACACAACACTTCCTAACTGTGTGACTAGGCAAGACACTTAACCCCAATTGCTGAGAGAGAGAGAAAGAGAGAAGAGAAGAGAAGAGAAGAAAGTCCACAGATTTTTCCCAGAGGGGTTTGCCTCTATGATTCTGTGGGAGATGGTATAAGTTTTAAGCTGGAGAGAATCCTTTCATTTTTACAAAAGAAGAAATCTCTAGAATCCAGGTCTCCTGACCTGACCTGCCTCTTCAGGCTTCCACTGAGTTGGGCTAGTTTTTTGTGACAACAGAACCAGATGCTAGAAAGTAGAGAAGATCTCATTTCACATATGCCCTAGGAATTTTGGATCCTCCAAGAAATAAAGAAATTGTCATGGATTCTTGTTTCCTAGTGATTGTGTCATCCTTTGATAGGCAGGGGACTATCTTATCTTGTCTGATGCCAGGATTGTCTGAAAGTGTGTGTTCAAATTGATAGGACAACTCCTTTATCCTGGTCTGCCAGAGACACCCAGCAGTTTTGAATGGACTTGAGAACTTAAATTGGTTTTAGGGAGTAAAGTCAAAACAATATTGTAGGGAAAAAAAACCAAACAAACCAAAAATGCCCCTCTGGGCCCAAGGCCTACTTCCTACTAAATCTAAAGCCCTGGAATTTATGAGCTTCCTTAGATCATGAACTCCTTATTAGATTTTAGGAGGGATTATTTTTGACTTAGTGTTCTGAATGCTTAGCACAGTGCTTGGCACATAATAGGGACGGAATAAATGGTGGTTAGGGGTGGTACTGTCCAGGACAGGGGAGAGAGAGGCTCATGGGAATTCCTCAGCTCTATTGGGGTAACTCAGCTCTTACCCAAAGTCCTGAGTTGAGGCTAGGTCCCTGGGATTTGGGGGATAAGGCTGGTATGCCCCTGGAGTTTTCTTCTATTAATCAAAGGAGCCTAGCTGAGTAAACATTGGCCTTGTCTCCAGCATAGTATCTCTACCGTAATGGATTACACAGTTAGTTACCTGAGGCTTCGCTCCCTTTCCATAGAAATGCTTCTCTTTCCCTGGTCTTACATTCTGTACTGGGGTGACTTTGCAGCGATGACACGCCTCACGTCCCTAATGAGAAACTGGGAGAAGAAGCCGTGTTGAAAATAGTGAAACGCTTGACGGAGCTCATTCAATTAGTATTCCCAGGTATGATTCAACCAATTAATGAACTACTTCTTATTGAGAATGAGGTTTCTTTGTTTTTGCACACCTGCTCTATGTTTCTCAGACTGGAGATTTCGTGAGGGTGGGTAGCTCTTCCTCCAGCACATGTGCATCTATTCCATGCCTTAGTACACCATTTCCATGACTTGCTGCAGCCAAAAAAAAACATATATATATATATATATATATATATATCTATATATATATATATATCTCCTTGATGCAGTTTTCTGTGAGACTGGTCTGTAGACTTCAGGTATCCATTTCTTGCCCAGCATGTCCTCAGCCTTAGCATGAGGCTTAAAACTTCTGCAGGATTAGAAGGGCCTCCCATCGTCTCCTCTGTGCCATGATGAGGTATGGGGAGCAGATTTTAATGGAAGGTGTGGGGCTCTGTGGGACAGAAGAGTTAGGTGAAAGGCTCTTTCTCCCAATCAATCAATAAGCATTTATTAAGCACCTACTCTGTTCTAGACATTGTGCTGAGTATCAGAAATACAATGATAAAGTGAAACAGTGCCAGCCCTCAAAGTGCTTATACTGTAAAGGAAAGTATGTACAGGATAGCACAAAAGAGACATGCAGACTGGATGAAGTATAACTGCAGAAAGGATGTCACTAGCAGCTCAGACTGCAGAGAGAGGAGAGGGGAGGGGAGAGCCTACCATATGCCTATGGTTACAAATATTACCTCATTTGGTTCTCAACAATTCTGTGAGACAGGTGTGGGTATTATCCCCATTTTGCAGTGGAGGAAATTGAGGCAAATAGAGATTTAAGTGACTTGCACACAGCAAGAGTTTAAGGCTGGATTTGAACTTTGATTCCAGGCCCAGGGCTTTATCCATTATGCCTAGTTGGTCTAGAAGGATTTCTGGATTTCTCAGGGAGTTTAGTTGAGAAGAGAAGGTGAGAGGATTATTGTTTTTTGTTTCATTATCAGGGACACTTGAATGTTTTTGTAGACAGCAGGGAAAGAGCCAGTAGTTAGAAGAGACTGAAGATTAGAATGAGAGTGAGAAGGATGATGATGACAATCTGCTGGAGAAGAACAGGGTCAGAGACAGAAAAGTTGGCCTTGACAAACCACAGGATCCACTGTACCAAGAGGAACTGGTGTGAAGAAGACAATAGTGGGAGATGATGTCAGAGAGAGGGAACTTTCTGAAGGCCCTTTTCTGTTGAAGTGTGAGGTGAGGCTCTCAGCAGAGACTTGGGGAAGAAGGGTTGTGGAGGCTGGAGGAGAGGAGAGCTTCAGGAGCAGCCGCTACATCGGCTAGGGACTCAGAGAGGAAGACTGGGGTTGCCTTACTGGATAGTAAGGCTCCAGGGGAGCTCAGCTACCAAGAGTTTCTAGTAGACTCAGCATGATGTCATAACTTCTACATGACACTGCAGAGGAATTGGGAACTTAGATGAACCATACATATCTTAAAGAGGAAGGGCCAATGGGACACTAGCACTGCAGCAGGTCACTGAGATGGGTGTGTGAGGTGACAAGTTCAGGAAGCTTCTTTGCTGATGGACAGAGTGGTCAAGGCCCCTTCTCTTCTCTCTTTGATCAATCAAGCCATCAATCATTCAGTCACCAAATACTTATTCAGCAGCTACTATGTGCCAGGACCTCTGCCAGACATTGGGCATTCTAAGATAAAAGGGAAAACATCCTACTATGGATAAATGGATCCAGAATCATCTCCATGGAGATAATTGAATTCATCTCATGAGATTCTGATGACATTGCCAACTGAGAAACAACATGTACATATTTAGGGGTGTGTGTGTATACATGTTTGTATAAATATACATATGTGCATATATTTTTGCATGTTTACTTACACATATATGCATATATATGTGTGTGTGTATATATATATATATATATACATACACACACATATATCAATCTATATAGAGATCAATCTGTGTGTGTGTTTGTGTATGTGTGTGTGTATCACAGCTGTTATAGGGAAGTGTTCAAACCTTATGTTCAATTGTCATTGGTCACTGTCTTCCTTTCTCATCTGTCCAGATGATTCCAAGGTACACATTTGGTTCTTAACCTTTGTTTTCTCTGACTTCATCCAAAAAAGTGGAAAGTAGAGTTGCAAGATTTCCTTTTTTAAACGTTTTATGTTTAATGTTTTATGCTTTATGTTTTAATGTTTCCCCATTTTTAAAATGGGGAAACAAAGGTGCCAATTGTTTGTGGCTTTTTCAGGCAGAGTGAATGTTGAAACTATGACCAGAACTCAGGATTTTCTGACTTGTGTCTTTATTTGCTTTTTGGAGGCAATCTAGGTTAAGTGACTTGCCCAGGGTCACACAGCTAGTAAATGTCTGAGCTGCATTTGAATTCAAGTCCTCCTGATTCCAGGGCTAGTGCTCTATCTACCCCTGTCTTTTTCTGTTATTTAGATTGCTCACTCCTAGAGGGCAATGACAACCTTCTATTATAGGATAATAACTTTGATGTTCTAGCAAGACTTAATTGCTTAGCATTCCTTGTCCACCCTTCCTGTACTCTTTATTCCAGGCAAACTTGACTACTTTCTCTTCCCTATATGGGGCATTCCATCTTCTACTGGGTGCCTTTTCCCAGGCTCCATCCCCCATTCCCCATGCCTAGACTGCACTGCATCTTGCTGATTCCCTTTTAGAAGTCCTGGCTTCCTTGAAGGCTCAGCTCCTGTGTTGCTTCCTATGGGAAGCCTGACTTACTTACTTTAGTCTTTAGTGCCCCTGCCTCCCTTAAATGTATAAAGTGTTCTCTCTTTGAAGATAATAAAATAGTATATTTGTAATACTCCAGAGAATTAGCATCTAAATTGAGATAATTAATAGCTACAGCAAGGTAGCTAGATGCAAAATAAATCTGCAAAATCATCAGCATTTATATACTATACTAAAAAAAAAAAAATAACAGTGGAATAATATATGTGAATGCCTTGCAGACTTAGCATTTGCTATCCAAATAAATAAAGTGCTGTAAGTGCTAGTTATTTTTATTACGACTATTATTATTCAAGTAGAGCATGGCCAAATGGGAGAACACAAATTCCAGGAAAACTCAAACCAACTGCTTCTGTCCTTCCTTAATCATTTTGCTGGATTTTAGTGGAGGTGGGGAAAAGGAGAACTGAAACAGATTGATGACATGAGGGATTTTGATTACATCTATAGTTCAGTCATTCATATTATCTCTTTTCCTCTTTAGTGAAGATAATTTAAGATACTGAATATCCTTTGTTCTTAATTTTCACTCTATATTTTCTCCCTAGATACTAAAGTCTACGCTGCTTTGGGAAACCATGATTTCCATCCCAAAAACCAGTTTCCAGCTGGAAGCAACAATATATACAACCAAGTAGCAGAATTGTGGAGGCCGTGGCTCAATAATGAATCGATCTCTCAGTTCAAAGAAGGTACTGAATATTAGAAAAAATAATAGTTAGGCAACATCACATGCAAAAATGGAGGATGTGACTATGGGCTGACCCATATGCAACTTGAGTTGTTTTTCCCACATCTGGGATAGGATGTGTGACCTCTGAAGCCTTTCAATGAGGCCCCTTCTGAATTATAGAAATGGCAGAGTGGGGCCAGAGGAAGGGCATGTTCTTTTCTTTTTTTTATTATAACTTTTTATTAAACAGATATATGCATAGGAAAATTTTCAGCATTGACAGTTGCAAATCCTTTTGTTCCAACTTTTTCCTTCCTTCTCCGCATCCCTTCCCGCAGATGGCAGATTGACCAATACATGTTAAATATGTTAAAGTATAAGTTAAGTCCAGTATATGTATACATGTCCATACAGTTATTTTGCTGTACAAAAAGAATCGGACTTTGAAATAGTGTACAATTAGCCTGTGAAGGAAATCAAAAATGCAGGCGGACAAAAATAGAGGGATTGGGAATTCTATGTAGTGGTTCATAGTCATCTCCCAGAGTTCTTTACCTGGGTGTAGCTGGTTCAGTTCATTACTGCTCTATTGGAACTAATTTGATTAATCTCATTGTTGAAGAGGGCCACGTCCATCCTCATATAGTATTGTTGTTGAAGTATGTAATGATCTCCTGGTCCTGCTCATTTCACTCATCATCAGTTCATATAAGTCTCTCCAAGCCTCTCTGTATTCATCCTGCTGGTCATTTCTTACACAACAATAATATTCCATAATATTCATATGCCACAATTTACCCAACCCTTCTCCAATTGATGGGCACCCACTCAGTAGGAAGGGCACTTTCTTTTGTTTCCTAGCCCAGGTAGAATTTAAGCTTAGTACCAAACCCACTAACTTCAGAGCTCAAAAAACCAAAAACAATAGTTATCACAAAGAGTTACCTTGAAGCTGGTGCTGAAAATGTGGGCCTGCCTAGAGCAGAGGGGAACATATTGTAGGTGTCAAGGTACCAGGACCATCTTATTGCCCAGCCTTGTACTTGGGTTGCAGTCTTATTTCAAATTTCAGAAAAATGCATTCTTCCTGTTCACATACATATAAATTATACTATCATAATGACTTGAAAATGAGTTAAAACAAAACAAGAAAACTAGAGAGTACCACTAAATGGATGCAGCAGTGCGAAGCTGAAGCCTACAGATCTCTGTAGGCAGCAGAGTCTACATGGCTACAAATGTAGCCACCTCACATTTTCTATCCCCAGAAAGCAGGGATGGAGAAGGGGAGAAGGAAAAGAGAAGGATAAGCAGGCTGGGGCAGGGAAGAATACTTATTGGTCATTAGCCCTTTACCTGTCATATATTGCTTAGGAAATACCCAGGCCAGGTATTGGAATCACATTTCTTCCCTTGGTTATGCTCTACCTCCCTTTCTGGGGGAGTATTTGAGACCCTTCTGTATAACCTCATTGACATGATATATGAAGGTAATGGAATATTATTATTATTCAAAAAAATGATGAACAAGGTAATTTTAGAAAGGCCTGGAAAGATTTACACAAACTGATGCTGAGTGAAACAAGCAGAACCAGGAATACCTTATACACAATAACAGCAAAAATGTGCCATGATAAACTATAAGAGACTTGGTTCTTCTCAGTGGTTTAGTGACCCAAAGCAATCTCAGTAGATTTTGGATAGGAGATGCCATCTGCATCCAGAAAAAGAACTAAGGAGACTGAATACAAATCAATACATGCTATGTTCACTTCTTTTTTCTGCCTTTTTTTTTTAATCTGTCCCATGGTTTTTCCCTTTTGCTCTGATTTTTCTCTTCCAACATGATTTATAAAGCAATGTGTGCAAAAAATTAATTAATTAATTTTTTCAAAAGAACCTCATTGATAATGAAGTTCATTGAGTTTAGGCCTGAATGCTGGCAGTCACTCAGTGACTGAGATGCTTTTTATTTGAAAGCCAGAAAAATGTGTCTGCTTCCTTAATTTGAGGGCTCTTGGATCCAAAGCAGATTTTTTTTTGGGGGGGAGGGTGTGGTGAGAGAAATAAAATCAAGTTGATATTTTTCTGAGTTTTTCATCTCCAGACAGAAAAGTGTTGCAACATTTTTGCAGGCAGCACTTTGGCTGCACCAGGAGCACTGATACCCTGGATCAGCAAGGTTTCTGGTAGAAGTCATATGGTCCCTGGGAAGGGATAAGACAAAGAAAGATGGAACAGAGGACCAAGTCCACATGTCCTTAAGTGAGTTAGAATGCTAGCATAGGAAGGCCCTAAGGGATCGCCTTAGTCCAAGCAATCAGCCTTTAGAGCCCAACTTCTTAAACTGTGTGGGGCATGACCCCATCTAGGACTTCATGTCTGAATGTAGGGGTCATGAAAGTATGATTTATTATCAACAAATGTTTGATTTGTGTTCCTATTTTATATACCTATATACCCGGAGTCACATAAAGTTTCTCAGCAAAAAAGGGGTCAAGAGAGGAAAAAGCTTAAGAAGGCCTGCTCCAGAGGAGGAAAATGATGGAGAAGAGAGAAAGGGCCTGGCCCAGGGTCAGCAGATACTAAGTCCTGAACCTGGCCTAAAACCAATGCTCCTGACCTCTGGCCTCCTGCTCTGTTTCCACTTAGAGCTGAAATAAGAGATGAGTATAGGCCTGCATACATGTGTAACCAGGAGCCCCTGTACCCCTTTCTTCAGCTCCTTCTCTCTCTGGTGTGTTCCCCCAGGAGCTTTCTATACAGAGAGATTGCCTGGGCCAAACAGGACTGGGCGGGTCGTAGTTCTCAACACCAATCTGTACTACAGCAGCAACGAGCAGACAGCCGACCTAGATGACCCCGGGAGCCAGTTTCAGTGGCTGGATGATGTGCTGACCAATGCATCCAGAGAAGGAGAAAAGGTAAATAAATGGCTTTCCTTGGCTCCTTCTGAAGAGGTAGCTACAAGGCCCGGCTTCCTTCTGTTCTTTTGTCCTCTCCTCCATTTAGTAAGCATTCACTAAGAACCAACTGTCTGCTCCTGAGGAACATGCAGAGATAAGGAAGGCAATGTTCTTCTGAGACAGCCAGGTGGTCCAATAAACTTAGATGTGCTAGTTTGGAGTTTACTTTCTGTCTTAGACATTTACTAGTTGCATGACACTGGTTAACTTTTTCAGCCTCAATTTCTTCATCTGTAAAGTAGGAATAATAGCACCAACCTCCCAGGATTGTTGGGCGGCTGAAATGAGATAAATGTGAAAGCACTTTGTAAATTTAAAGGGCTGTATAAATGATAACTATTATTATCAGTTATTAAAATCTCAATTGTAATCTGTATCTTACTAGGAATCACTTTAGCATTCCTAAGTTTCTACTTGAAGATCTCCACTGCAGAAGTTTCATTCATTTATGGACAACTCTAATTTTTGGAACCTTTTTCCATATGTTAAATCTGGCTTTTGTCTCTGTATCCTCAACATTTAACATAATGCCTGGTATATAGAAGATTCTTAATAAGTGCTTGTGGATGGATTAATTATGCATGTGTTTTTATTCACACACATATACATATATATGCATATGTATATATATATTTCTCTCTCCCTCTATTCTGCTTCCACTCATTGATCCTCATTCTACTATCTGGGACCATCCAAAAGAAGCCAACTTTCTTTCTTTTCTAACAACCCTTTTTTACTTGAAAATAATTCTAATTTTCCCCTTCCTCAAGTTTATTCTTCTCCAGACTAAGTAGCCCCAGTTTCTTCAGTGGATCTTCCTGTGGCTTGATGTGGAGTTCCCTCAATCCCCTTGGTTTTCCTGTAGATGACATCAATGTCTTCTTCTTCTTCATGTCTTTCCTAAAATGTTGTGCTTAGAACGAGCACAATTCCTCAGATGTTGTTGGACTGGGGCAGAGTGCATGTGAACCAGTTCTTCATTCTGGATACTGTGCTCTTAATGCTGCCAAAAGTCCACAATGATTTTTTTTTTTTTTAAGCCACAGTGGCATTCTAGATAAGTAGGTGGTGCTGTGGGTAGAGTACAGAGATAAAAAGTTCAAATCCTATCTTAAGTCATTTAGAAACACTATACCCCTGGGCAAGTCTTTCAGCCTCCTTTCCTTATCTCTAAAATGGGATAGTAATAGCACCTACATCCCTGAGGGTTGTTATCCTAATCTATTTATCTAAAATGCAATAAAGAATTTTGTAATTTGTAAAGAGTGGCTCTTTACAAAGGAGGAGGAGGAAGATGTTATGAAGGTGACTTATATTGGTTTTAAAGCCCTCTAAATCCTAGGGCACTTGGCCAGTGGTTCATGCCTAGGTAATAAGATAAGTATGTAGTGGTCCCTGCCCACCAAGTGGCAAATTCAGAAAAGGGAGAGATATCTTTAGGTTAGGACAATCAGAGAGGGTTTCCAGAAAGGGAGGAATAGAATATACGCATTTAGATAGTACCCATTTTGTGCACAAATCACCCATTTTACAACTGAGGAAAACTAGTTAAGACTCACACAACTAGTAAGTGTCTGAGGTCATATTTGAACTCATCTCCCTGATTCCAGACCTTTCCAATGGCTCTCCAGTGTTCTATCAAGCTGCCCCAAGGTACTGTCACCCTTCTCAGAGTCTCAAAGTTGGAAGGGACCAGTCCAAGCCATAGCTGATGGGACTCTAAGCTACGGCGTCCCTCGTAAGTGGTCCTCCCAGTTCCACGTGAAGATTTTTACAAATGGAAGAAGCTCAGCCCACTTTGTGGCTTTCTAGGAAGCCCAGGATTCCAACAGGCAGAGGTGTAGGAGGTTCAGGAAGGGCAGAAGCATATCTCTGAGTCTTCCCCTTTGGCACCCCAGAGAACTTGAACCTTTCCCTTGTCAGGTGTATGTTATTGGCCACGTGCCTCCTGGCTTCTTTGAGAAGACCCGAAGCAAAGCCTGGTTCCGGCCCAGCTTCAATCACCGCTACATGGAAATCATCAGGAAGCACCATGGTGTGATAGCCGGCCAGTTCTTTGGTCATCACCACACTGACAGTTTCCGGATGTTTTATGATGACAAAGGCAGGTGTTCTGTCCTCCAGGGGAGTTTGGAGCTGCATCTTCTCCCTTTGTCAAGTAGCCTTCCTTCCTAAACTGCAAGGATTTCTTTGGTCAGGGAATTGTCTCAATTTGTTGTTTAGTCATTTTAGTCGTATCTTGCTATTTGTGAACCCATTCAGGGTTTTCTTGGCAAAAATACTGGAGTGGTTTGTCATCTCCTTCTCCAACTCATTTTACAGAACAGGAAGCTGAGGTAGACAGGATGAAGTGCCTGGCCTGGGATCACACAGCTAGTTTGGACCCCATTTTATGGAGGATGTGGTCAGATAGGGAAGAATAAGACACATCTGTAGAAATGAATGCCAGAAATGAGAAACTGTTCTGGAATACAAGGGAAGAAGGGTTAATACTATCCGGGAAAATTGAAGAGGGAGACTTTCCTGAAGGAGGTTAGCATTTGAAGAAGGTTTTAAAGGATAAAAAAATTCAATAGGAGAAGATTAGAAGAGGGTAATCTCATCATAGGGAATAATGAGAGCAAAGGTAGCCTTAGGGGGGGTTGTGAGTAGTCAAGTTGGCTGTAATTTAAAACATATAGAAAGGACCACTATAACATAAGGCTGGAAAAGAAAACAGATATTGATTAATTGAAAAATTTAAAAGAAAAAAAGTAGAATGGGGCTAGATTTTAGACGTTCTTGAATATGAGTGTAAGAAATTTGAACCGTTCTCATCTCTGCCTTCTTCCTTAAAGGAAGCCCCATAAGTGTCATGTTTCTAGCTCCTGGGGTGACTCCCTGGAAAACAACACTTCCTGGGGTGAACAATGGAGCTAATAATCCCGGGATCCGAGTCTGGGATTATGATCCAGTCACTCTACAACTTCAGGTAAGTAAATGGGTCAATTGGACTGGAATAAGGGAATATTGTGTAATGAATCTAGGAAGGAGGTGGGAGCCAGTGGGAAAGGGCTTTCAGTTCTAAGCAGAGGAATTTGTGTTTTATTTTAGAGGCCACAAGGGCCCCCATAGGTTTTTGAGTAGGGCAAACTTGTGATTTAGGAAGCCTGTTTGACTGCTTTGAGTTTGGATTGATATGAGGAAAGAAGCTAATTAAGATGTTGTTGCAATAGTCCAGGAAGAAGATAAAAAGGGCCTGAATTTGGACAGTAGTCAATGTTAGCAGAGAAACTGGGATGGATGTGACGTTGTACAAAACTGCCAGCTAATGCCTTCTTCACCCCATCCAGTATGAGTTACAAAATCTGTTTTTTGTCTCCACACCCAGCATTTCCCCTGCCTCTGCTCTGATCTGCTTACACAGCCATCCCTGTGGTGGCGGCCCTCAGCCCTTCTTATTAGAGCCTCAGATGGGGCTGGTAGTGCCTCTGTAAGCTGGCAATCCAGTTTTGATGTTGGGAATCCCCTATGAGAACTGGGGCAAAAGGCTAGGGTGGTCACTGGAAGTCCCTTGAGAAGGGTTCCCTGGTCACAAGTAATAGGAAGGGTGAGGGAGAGTGGCCCAGCCTCCAGCATTGGGTTTCTACTCCCACAATTCACAACCCCGCCATATTTGGCCAATATTTTGGTAAGGAACCTCTTAGCTCTAAGGGAGCTCGTGGCTCAGTGGATTGTATGCCCTGCCTCAGACAGGAGTCAGGAAGTCTTGGGTTTAAGTCTAGTCTCAGGTCTGCATGGTACTAGGCAAGTCTCTTCTCATCCATTTACTTTGGTTTCCTCAAATGTAAAAATGGGGATAATCACAGCACCTACTTCCCGAGGGTTGTGAGCGTCAAATGAAATGATGTTTGTAAAACTCGCCTGGTTTGTAATAGGAGCTATCTAAATTCTTATTCTTATTCCATCTCCCCCTCATTTGTCATATGAGAGTAATCATAGCTAGATTGAGTGCTGAGCCTGGAGTCAGGTTTGAAGAAGCCTTGGGATATTATATTAATACCTATATTATTTATATATATTAATATATATTAAGTGCTACCAGGCATTTGAGGCAGAGAAAGAGGAAGAGATAGATGAAGAGGAAGAAGAGGAGTTTGAGGAAGAGGATAAAGAGGAGGAGATGGAAGAGGAAGAAGGAGAGTAGGAAGAGGTGAGGGAAAGAGGTAGAGGGGATGGAGGAGGAGAGAACTGGAGCATTCTCCATTCACCAGATCCTAGCTAACTTGGCTGCTCTCCTTGCCCCTTCAGGACATGGTGACTTATTATTTAAACCTCACCCAGGCCAACCTGCAGGCCCCAAGGTGGGACCAAGAATACCGACTGACAGAAGCCTTTCAGGCCCGGGACGGCTCAGCAGCCTCCATGCAGCAGGTGCTGGACCACATCACGCGGGATAACCGGGCCCTGCAGAGATACTACCAGTACAACTCTGTCAGTTATGACTTGGACCCTTGTGACCAGGACTGCCGGGCAGAGCACCTGTGTGCCATGAGGGAGGTGGACTTTGCAAACTATGAAAGGTGCATCAAGGTGGCGGGCTCCGCTTGTGGCCTGTCAGGGCCCCTGCTCTTCCTCTGCCTGATGATGGGGCTTCACTTGATCCGAGCCCTGGCTCCTCAGTAGAAGAGAAGCATTGTGGGGAGAGGGCCCAGAGCAGACACAAGCTGAGGCCGAAAGCTGCAGGGCTGCTGGGGAGTCAGGGGCACGTGTGGAAAGAGCAGTGGACTGAGAAAGCCCTTCGACCCTGGCCCTCCCCCCTCCCAATCCCCTCTCCAGTAATCTGCCATTCAGGGACAGGGCTCTCCTTGCAGTACCTCAAAGAAGGGAGGATTTATTCAGCTCCTCTGTGTGCCTACCATGTGAGTGACTATTGTGCTAGCCCTTGACACATCTTCCATTTGATCCTCACAACCACCCTGGGCGGGAGGCGTTATTATTCCCAATTAAAAGGAGACTAAGCAGACAGAAGTAAATCGGGCCCACTCAGCTAATAAGTGTCTGAGGCAGGTTTGAACCTCAGGGCTTCCTGACTGCAGGCTTCAACCCAGAGGCCAGGACCCTGCCTGGGCCCTTTTCTGGACTCCAGGCTTTGGCTCTGTGCCTTAAGCCTGAAAACCTCTTCCTCTTCTCCACTTCCGGCTGTCCCTAGCTTCCTTCAGATCTCAGCCAAAACGGCATCTTTGGGGAAAGTCGTGTCTTGTTTGCCTCCAGGGCCTTTTATCTTCTGATTCCCAGGCTTAAGCCTGCGGGCCTGCACATAGTAGGTGTTTAATAAATGCTTGTGGATTTGACTGACTTACAGCCTTCTCTGATTTCCCTTCCCAGGCCCTCTTCCCGCCCCTCTCCTCCCCAAAAAGATCATTTTCAGATGAGGAAAAAAGAGAGATTTGGACCAAGGGTGTCGCACTCGGAGAGAAGGGCAGTCACTCCTCCATAGCTGAGGCTCCCTGCGTGGTTTTAACGAGCAGTGACTTTATTTTATTAACAAAATCTCACTTTTCTCTGGACTGACTGACGGTGACGTCTCTCCCAGCTTGACATCTTATGTCCAGTTCTGTAGCATGGGTGACCCTCGGATCTGGGGCGCCTCCAGAGATCAGATGCCTGGAGGAGGAGTCGGGGTTCCGCGGGCCACACTCCCGAGGGAGACAGAACCAAAGATCAACAAAGGCTTCCATCTTGGTTAATTTGCACCCTAGACATTTCAGAAAAGTTTCCCTTCTCTATGAAGGCGTGAGGGAGAGGGCTTTGTACAAGGAGCAGCCCTTGGCTACGAGGGAGAAACAGGCTACTCCGGGTTCAAAAACAAAGATCCCAGGGCCTAGTGGGGAGGGGAGGACCAGGGAGGAGCTCCCTTGGGGTCCGTCCCATGGGGGAGGGGTGGCTTATTGCTGACCTCGACCCACTCCCTAGAGCAATGGGCGAGGAGGGAGGGGGAAAAGGAAGGGAAGGGACTACGTAAAGGAGAGGAGGGGCAAGGGATGTTAGGGGCGGGACGTCGCGGGGATAGGAGGGGACGGAATGGACGGGGCGGGACTTCCCTGCCCCCATTCCTGTCGGTCCCTCACTGGCCCGCCGGCCCGCCGCCAGAACCCGGAGCCGGAGCGGGCCGGCGGAGGCGGGAGGAAGCGGGGCCATGCCTGGGCCCCCCCGGGTCTGCCGGCTCCGCGACCTGTTGCTGACGGCGCTCGGCACGGGCGCCTTCGTGCTGGACCTGGGCGCCGACGTGTGGGCCGCGGGCCAGTACGCGCGGCAGGGCCGCCTGGTGTGGGCCGCGCTGCAGCTGGCCACGCTGGGCCTCGCCTCGGCCGTCCTGCAGCTCTTCAGCTGGACCTGGTACCGCGGAGACCCCGCCGACCTGCACCCGGGCCTGCCCCCGGGCCGCCGCCTGGCGCTGCTGCACCTCCTGCACCTGGGCTACCTGCATAGGCAAGTCCCCGCGCCGCCCGCCCGAGCCTCAGTTTCCTTCTCTGTCACATGACGCCTGGGGGAGGCTGTGACACTTTGGGTCTTTGTCTCTTCTAGGCGGGCAAGGAAAGGGCGCAGGCATGTACGGAGCCCCTACTATGCGCGGGCACTTTGCGAAGCGCTTCCTTTTATTCAGTGCTCCATAACCCAGAGAAACCGGGGCGGACAGCATTTGCGTGACTTTTCTAGGGTGACACAGCCACAAACTGTCTGAGGCTGGGTTTGAACTCGGGTCTTCCCGACTTCAGGTTTAGCTCTCTATCCACTGCACCACCCAGCTGCCCTCAGGAGAATCTCTTAGTGTCATTATTGCTGCTCCCGCTGCTACTGTCCTTACTCCTACCACCACTATTACTATTACCATCACTACTATTACAACACTACTCACTACTACTAACTACTAACCACCACTACTACCGGCTCCAATCCAGAGCTGGGACTGATAGGTGCCAGAGGCCGCCTTTGTCCTAAACCTTTGGCAAGCTTGCCCCCCATTCCCCAGCTCTGAGCTCTAAGTCCTAACCTTTTTTTGCTTGGCTAAGTGACTTGCCCAGGGTCATACAGCCGGGGCGTGTTCAGTGTTCTAAATCTTCAGTTTAGATTAGATAAGCGTATTTAAGCCCTTTGAGAAGGGCTCGATCCTAAGAATTAAAATGCTGAAAATACAGACTATGCTAGCCCTTGCTAGCTTCCCTCTGGGACCTGTAAAGCCTGGCCTCGGGGGAGACAAGGAGGCAGAGAAGTTATGTTGGAGACCTGACATCTGAAGAAGTGTTCGGCCTGTCTTCCTGTCTATCAGTCATCTATTTTCCCTCTTTCTCCCATTCCCCTTAGAAGTAAGATGGCTCGCTCATGTTCCTACCCAACCAGGACATGTCGGCTAGAATTGTAAGGTCACTTAGTCTTGCTCCGCTGTACCAAGCTGCCTCTCACTATAGAAATGCCAGTTACTCTGAACATGGAAGCTGGAACAGACTTCTGGGATCACCTCATCTACCTCTTTGCAAAACCTAGATGGAAGAGGGACTTCTTGACCCAGCGAGTCGGTGGCAGATGGGCCAGTGACTGTCCAGTTCCCCATTGTTTGTGGCTTAGACATGCTTTGCAGGAGTGGGCAGTGCTGGCTGCCAAGCCTGCTGCATTCTCAGCCTGCCATTTGTGACTTGGGTGAGGTCTGGTAAGACTTAGAGAAATGTCATTCTTCCAGCTCAGTGCAGTCATCATGGTGTCCTTGGGAGCAAAGATGGTGGAATTAAAAAAAAAAGTGATAAGTCTCTCTTGTCTGTGATGTTGCCAGGGACCAGAACAACATTTTATTTGTGGACTTTTACTCGAATTTACTTCTTCAGCCCCTGGACTAGATGGATACATTTTTGGAGAATTCTCATAGTTTTAAGCGACAGGTTCAGATTCCTGTTGTCCGTTTCATTTGCTCTGTGATGGAGGGCAAATCTTTCTCCTCAGTGGGTCTCAATTTCCTTACCTCTGAAATAGGGTCATAATACCTGTCCCATGTCTCAGATAGGACTCTTAGGAGTGGTAGATCCTTGTGAAGGGCCCTGTACACAAGAGGCTCTTAATTTGTTGGTTTTGAATTGAAGAGCCCTCCCTGTTAAATGAGTGTAGGCCAAATGGGTCATGGCCCCTGTTGAAATTCAAACTGTTGCCTTTTTGACTGAAAACAAAAATGCATAAATGTTAACAAAACCAAAGTAAGGAGCTGCCCATTTGCTCTGTCTCCTTCCCATTGCTTTGATGATGGGTTACCTTTTTCTTGTTTTCAAAATAGGCCTGGAAAAACCAGCAAAACTCAGAGTAAATCAAGGCTGGGGACTGAAGTTAAGGATTACAAAAAAAACTTTGGTATTCAACTCTTTTTTTTTTTAAACCTAATACTTTATGTAACCCAATTTTGAGCTCCAGTAGTAGGACAAAGGTGTGATTGATAGGTCTGCAGACTGCCAGAGTGAAGGCAGCTAGCAGAGCATCCTAGAATTACAGATGACAGGGACCTTAAAAGTCATTCTCTTCCCCTTCCTTTTAGACTAGACAAAGTTATTAAATTCGTACTGTGGGCCAGGCACTGTGCTAAACCACTGGGTATATAAGCAAAAAAGACAAGGTCTATCCACTCTTGGAGAACTACCTCGATGGCAGGAGTAGAAAATTAGTCCAGTTAGTCTGCAGTAGGGGTGAGGGACTTAGTGGCTAGAACTCTGTAAAGGGAGAGAGTTGGACCTGTTGACCCCTAAAGTCCCTTCCAGCTCCAAATCTTCAGTCTTCCTGACCCCAAGGTCTGTGTTCCACCCCCATGCCAAACTGTATTGCTCTGTTTTCTCTGCCAAAGAGAACCATCTTTGCCAGGAAAAGACAGGACAGAAGCACCCAAAGTCATAAGGACCCGATAAGTTCAGGTCCAAACTGCTTCCTGTTAGACAAGTTGTAGTCCAGTGGCCTTAACCTTTGTTCCTGTCCACAGAACTCCCTGTCAGGGGGATGCTTAATGAAGGGCTTGGTCCAGTGAGCCAGCACGGCCTTATTTAGAAGGAAATTCATTTTCTTAATGGGATCTGGAGAGTGCTGTAGATAGAGCATACTTAGATTTTACCGTTGGACTGTGCCGTACTGTTCCTGTAGAGGAGGTGCAGTGACGTGGCCTAAACTGAAACAGTTCTGTAGTTTGGGGGCAGCTTGGATGATTCGGTGTCCACTTGGAAGGAGTGTGCCAGCATTTGTGTATTTGTATCCCTGGCACTTAGCACAGTGCCTGGCACATGGGAATCCCTTAATAAATGTTGGCTGACTGCTTAGCCCTTTGATACCATTTTTAATCAGTAACTTGACTAAAGACACAGATGGTCTCCTCTTCAAATCTGCAGACAGTACAAAGCTGGGACAAGTGACAGATTTGGGACAGAAAGACAAAACCTGTCCTGGTGCCATGTACATAGTAGGCACTTACTAAATGATTGTTGAATTCTGGCAGATTAGAATGTGAGACCAAATTTAATGAGATGAAATTTAAAAGGGACAAAAGTGGAAGCTGATACATTTGACTTAGTAAAATCAACCCCACATGTACAAGATGGGAAATACAAAGCAAAATAGCGGTTCGTTTGGAAAAGGTCTGAGGGTTTTGGTGGAGTGCAAGCTCAACATGAGTCAGTGTTGCTACAGGATTGGTGAAATCCAAAATACGTGAAGCCGCTAGTGCAGGCTCAAATCCTAAGGTCCTCAAGCAGAGAGTGATGTAAAATGTGCTGAAAGGGGTTATCAACCAGGATCAGGCCGGGCAGCTGGAGTCTGTATCCCCAAGCCTCCTCCTGTGGTGTATTTGGGTGCTGGAATGAGGGAGCCTTTGCTCGGGAAAGACGGGACTAATTCTGGCCCTGTGGGTGCCCTGCCAGGTGTGTCCAGGCCCTGAAAGTGGCATTTTCCCTATGGAGGCAGGAGGAGCCGGCTGAGATTGACCTGGACTACGCCAATTTCATTTCCATGGACATCAGTATGTTGCGGCTCTTCGAGACCTTCCTGGAGGCCACACCTCAGCTCATCCTGGTGCTTCACATCACCCTGTGCACGGGCAAAGTGGAATACTACCAGTGTGAGTGCTGACCCAGAAGCCACAGGGGCTGGGGGTGAGGAGTAGGAGGGAGGCGGTCCCAGGCCCAGGGGGGCGGCAGGTGCATGTTTCAGGGCTGGAGAAAATGCCCCAAAGGATCCTAGTGTTTTTGCTTTTCCAGAGATTCCTTGGAGGTCAAGTGAAGGGGATTTTGTCTCTTTTAGGCAGATGAAGATCTCGGGGTCACAGGCTAGAAAGGATACATACATCCTGCCCAAATTTGGGCTTGGAAGGGATTGGGAGGTTGGATTCCAGGCTAGCACGATTAGTGGACTTGGATGGGGGGCAAAGGTCTGATCCTGCGGCAGCAGCAGCCCTAGGCCAGAATCTAGGTCTCCAGAAAGTGGATCTTGGATAAGCCTGTTTCCTATGGTAAGGATGAAGCAAAAGCCCCCTTGTTCCCCATACCCAAATACTCCCTGCCAAGAATAGGGGCCTCGGGGAAGGCCCGAGGGTTCAATGAAATGTTGGGGTTCAAAGATCCATATTGTGGAAAGGGCTGGACACTGAAGCTGTAGAGATAGAAAGCAACAGTTCCTACTCTCAGGAAGTTTACATTCTGCTGAAAGAAACACAAAACATATACATTTGTGTCTATGCATAAAGAGTCATACATACTCTATGTATGTATACTATATGTGTAGGTGTGTGTTATATGTATATCTGTTAGTATACACATTCATATACATACTATAATATATATATATTTATATACATGTATATTAAAGATATAAAGGCGTCTCAACATCTTAGTGCATTTAATAGCTTAAAGCTGCACTAAGATTTTTTAGGACACCCTGTACACAGAATAAAAAACAGTAGTTTTTAGGTTGTTAGCTGGGGAGATCAAGAATGATGAGGTGAAATGTATCACCTGAGCTGAGCTTTGACGACAACTAGGAGGGATGCTGATTCTTCCTAGGGGAGGGTGGGTGTACCTTTTAGATCATATGGTGCAGTTTGGGCAAAGGCTTAGAGCTGGGAGGTTAAATTTGAGAAAGAAAGGTCGTGGTAGCTGAAGTCCAGAGAGCCAGAAGGGGAGCCATGGATAGTAAAGCCAGGCTAAAGGTCAAACCGAGGGATTCTGGCCATCCCTGTGGGGAAGTGGGACGAGTGCCACCTGCTCATCAGGACCCTAGCTGGGGCTCTGGAGGATGGCTTAGTGTAGGGAAGAACCTGAGCAGGACCACCACTGGATGCTAGGAAAGATGTCCAAGGATCAGACTGGGCCATCGCCATGTGAGGAGAGTGAATAGACAGGGGAGAAATGGGAAGAGATGGGAAGACAAGGGTGAGCAATTTGACAACTGATTGGCCATGTGGGATGAGGGAGAAACAGGGATGATGCTGGGGCAAACACGGGCAGCAGGAAGGACCAAAGTCCGGAAGTTCAGGAGAGGGATGGTTTGGGAGGAAAGAGAATGACCCCAGCTTCCCAGGGAGACTCAGATGTTGCTACAACATCCCAATGGAAGAAACGGCCTAAGCCCCCCCTCCCGCCGGCGCGCTTGCTGAAGCACAGGCCTGGCCATGTCGCTCTGCTCCTCAGCAAAGCCCCGTGGCTCCCTAGTGCCTTGAGAAAGAACTGCTCCTTTTGACCTTTAAGGCCTTAGACCAGTGGTTCTCAAACTTTTGTTCTCAGTATCTTCATGTTGTTAAAAAAGTATCGAGGATCTGTTCAAAGAGTTTTTGTTCACGTGGGTTATATTTATAGCTATTTACTATATTAGAAATAAAAAATGATTTTGAATTTGTAGACCCTCTGAAAGGGTTTCAGAGACCCCAACAATTCTTTGGACTACACTTAGAGGACCACTGCCTTAGACCTTTGCCCTCCTTCCCCTCCTTGTCCTCCTCACTGCTCCTCAAACAAGATTTTCCATTTCCCACCTCTGGCATTTTCCCTTGTGGGCCCCATGCCTGGAATGCCCACCCACAAGTCCTGTTAAAGTTCGACCTTCTGCAGGGAGCCATTCTTCGTCCTCCTTAATCTCAGTACCTTTCTGAGACCCCCGTTCCACCCCAATTAATCCTGGTGAAATTTTCTTCGTCTGTGTTGTTTGCATGTTGTCTCATGCATTAATTAGACCGTGAGCTCCTTGACAGCAGCAACTGGTGAGCTTTGTGTCCCCAGGACTTTGCACATAGTAGGAGCCTAATAAATGCTCACTGAGGTAACCTGGTGAGGTCAAGAGGTGGATCCATAACCCTCAGGGATAATTTCTCCAAATATAATCCTACAGAAACAAGTGTTCATGGTGGGAAGATGACCCAGACTTGCCCAGCTGGATGGGCTCCGTGGGGCAGGCCTAGGGCTCTGGGAGCCCAGACATCTGGGCTGCATTCCTGGCTTGACCTTTAAATGGGTCAACAAGTTTCCAGGGAAGCTAGGAGAGCCTGGGGCCGGGCAGAGAGGAACAGGATGAGCCTGGGCTCACCGGCACACCCCTGGGGTCGAGGGCCTGGCCTACCAGGCACACTGAGGTTTTCCTTGTAGAGGGCAGAATTTTTGGTCCCAGTAAATAACAAAATATTTGTCTCCAAAAGCCCAAAGGAGTTGGTTGCTCCTTGGAGAGAGGCCCTGGGCCTAGGAAAGCCCTTCTCTCTCATTGAAGTTTGCAGCACTGGGTCAGGGTCTGGAGTAGGAAGGGACAAGAGTGCCCAGAGGCAAGGTTCCCAAGCTGGGCAGCCTGCAGCCAGCTCACAGGGCACTGAGGAATATTACACGTTTTGAGGTTATTTTGGTTCTTGGACACCATGAAAAAATTGTGTAGTTCAGTTGTGTAGAAGAATCCTGGGAGGCCCTCTGCCCTGTCCAACCTCCCTCCTCGTCTTCCTTCTGGCCCCGAGGTAGGCCTAGGAAAGCTGGGACTGAGCTGGACCCTTCACCTGAGAAACAGCCCCCAGGGATTTCCTTGGCCGCGTGGGCCCAGCCGGGGTGGGGCGGGACTCCCTCGGGACGGCCGCTCCCGTTTGGAGGCTCTCCGGCAGTGGCGAGACGTGGGCCGTGCCCCCCGGAGGCGCCGAGGCTCAGCGCTCCTTCACACTTTGCAGGGCTGGGCATCGGTACCTCCTTTGTCTGCATCGCGTGGGCCCTGCTGGACTATTACCGGGCCCTCCGGAGCTGCCTCCCCAGCAAGCCTTCCCCGGGCTACCTCCCTTCTGCCGTCTACTTCCTCTGGAACCTGCTGCTGCTGTGCCCCCGGATTGTGGCGCTGGCCCTCTTCTCCACCGTCTGGCCCAGGTACGTCGCCATCCACTTCCTGACCCTCTGGGGGGTCCTGCTGCTCTGGGTGTGGCTGCAGAACACGGACTTCATGGCGGGCGCCGCGTCCGAGTGGCTGTTCCGGGGCACCGTGGCCGTCATCCTCTACTTCTCCTGGTTTAACGTGTCGGAGGGGAGCACCCTGAGCCGCGGCGTCATCCACTTTGGCTTCCTGGTGACGGACAGCGCCCTCCTGGGCGGCACCTGGCTGGCCCACAACGTCCCACTCCCCAGCCCCTCCCTGCTGCCGGGGCTGCTCCCCTCGGCCGCGCTCTCCTTCCTGCTGGGCCTGGGGCTGCGTGGCGCCTACTACCGGTGGCTGCACCCCAGCCGCCCGGCGACGGCCTTGGACGAAGGCGACGGGAGCCGCAGCTTCGCCCCCCAGGACTGGCGCCAGAACAGGCGGATGGCCAAACTCGCCCAGTGCTTCTTCCCCAGAGCCGCCCCCGCCAAGAGGGAGGGAGTGAACGGCCACCTCTGAGCCGGGACGGGCCCAGGCTGGGGAGGCTGGCTCTGGCTTCTCCTTGGAGATGGGAGAAGTGTCCGAGGCCTCTGGGGCCGGGGGACTTGGGAAGGCGGACCCCCCGCTTTTGGGTCAGCGCTTCTGTGGTCGGTGGTGTTCCCGGCCAAGCTTCTGGGGCGGGGGAGGGTGTGCCAGTGTGCCTGGGCAGCGCCCATGGCCGGCCGTGCCTCCCTCTGCCGGAGCCGGGAAGGGCCAACTATCAGTGCCAGTCCAGGTGCCTGTGACCCTCACACCATGACCAAGGCGTGCCTCGAGGACTGTTTGTGTCTTTTCTTTGTCCCTTCTGTCTGGGCGGGATGGAGAGATGCTGCTTGTGTTCGGGAGAGTCTGTTGTTCAGTGTTGTGGGTTTTATTAAAACCTCTGAAGTCGGCCCCGCTTCTTTGTATCGGACCGGTCCGAGGCAACCGGACGCAGGTCCGGGACAGACGCAGCGCAGTCCTCTCCACCGGGGGCGGGCCACACGCCAGCCATAAAGGCTGTTTTGGGGCGTGGGAGGGCTGAGCACCCTGGCTCTGGCACCCCAGGCCTGGGTGCTGGCGGGGCGTCGCCCACAGAAGCAGTGGCTGGTTTGGCACCCACATTCCCTCAGCAGAGCGCCTTTTGTCACTGCAGTTTGGGGGCCCCTTCTGCTGTGGTCCCCAGGCCCTGACAGTGCTCCCTCCAGGAGCCTGTTCAGGCTGGGAAGACCCCTGGCTCTACAAACCAATGTATCATTCTTTGTGGCTGGAGAAAGGGCTCCGGATGTGCTGTGCCTGAGCCCGGCTCTCCTAGAAAGGTGGGGATCTGCCTGCCTCAAGGAGAAGCCTCTCACCCCCAAAAGAACCAGCAGCAGCCCTCACATGTTAGGGACAGATGGCCTTTTCTCAGGCCTGGGAGTCCAGGACTGCTGTAGCAACTGGTTCCTGCTAGGGAATTTTAGAAATTATCCATTCCATTCCCTTTTTCTTTAAAAACACAAACAGGAAATGGGTGTAGAGAGGAAAATGGACATATTGGAGGTTGTACTGAGCCAGAAACAGAAGAGCCACAACAAGAAACCAAGTATTATTTTGGATGGACTTTCCCTCTGGCCCCTGCCCTCAGTAGAGCTTCTTGTGACCAGCCACCCCTTGGGGAGGAGCCTTGCTGGGTTTTAAATTTTCCTCTAATTATTCAACAAATCCCCCATTAATCAGTGCTTGCGGCCCCACCATTAATTAGCCATGTGAGTCAGGAGCCCTTGGGTCTCCGTTCTGCTGGCCAATTGGGGCAGATTCTTGCCCTGCTGGAAAGAGACATGACACAGTCTTAGTAGTGCAAGGACTGAGTGAGGGAGGTCACACTGGGGAGTGGTCTTCTGCTTGGAGCACTCGGGGGAGGACTGGAGGGCAGAAGCTCCCTTTGGTCCGTTCCCACAGGCAGCATCTGGGAAGGACCAAGACAATTGACTTCTGCCCTGGCTGAGCCTGGCAGTCAGTGGCTTATGTCCCAATGCTCGTATGTCCCTTTAGAAGATGGGCCGGAAGTCAATTGTATAGAAAATAAAAACTTTATTTTTTTCAAGTTTATAAGATAGTTCCCATTACATATAACATTATGGTCAAGGAATCTACAGCCACGAATGCCCTCGGTCACATAAATATTCCAAATCCAATGTGTATTCCTACTTTGAGGCATCTCAAGTCCAGAGGGAAAATCCAGTTTTGAGCAGAATCAGTTCTTAAGGGTGATAGTTCCTGTCAGTGCATTAGGGACTAGCCAAGTTCTGCTTTCCAGTCTTCCGAGAGGGAACAAAGGGAGGACTGGACCACTGCCACCGGGATCACCCAGGGTCGGGATGTGACAATTTCTTTCCTGTGGCCTGAGACCTCCTGGGATTCAAATCTGGTTTCTATAGTTTGAATGCTTCAGTTTCTGAACGAATAAAAAAACAAGGAATGGTGAGAAATGAAATCTATCTCTGGGGCTGGGAAGTTCTGCAAAGTGAGACTGCCCTCACAGGGCCCGCTGCGGCCCTCTGCCCAGCATGGCTCCCGGGAGGGGGGACAGTCGTGCTCGTGCATGGTCTGCGGCCCGTAGTTCTCCCGGGCTCTGGCAGCACCCACACAGTCACTCTGGCTGGGAAGAGCCCGGCGGTCACCAGCATTTCCCCTCAAATGCAATCTGCTGCCAACCTACACTTCCAAGGAAGCAGGTCTGGAGAGCACTACCTGGAGCGAGGATGGCCGCCCTCTGCACCAACCTCTCGGTGGAGGACGCAGGGAAAAAACCAAATCAAAGCAGATCCGCACATTGTGGAGGGGGCCTAAGCAGGTGTGTGGGCTAGCCGGGGGCCACTCCATCTCACGGACACATGGACTGCCCTGTCAGTGCTCTGGACATGGTGACGCTAAGGCACGGTCAGTTTTACATTCGGGAGTGAAGCTACACTATGAGCCCGGGGTCTCCCTATGGCTCCGGATCACCAGGGGGAGTTTTTGGACCCATTTTACGGGAACCAATGTCTGGTGGAAGTGTCGTTCACTTGGCTAATTCCGTGGGGGATTGTCTCAAATACAAAGGGTTTCGGGCATGTTCCATTAGACTATTAGCAACTAAAGGATTCAGAGCGTTCCTTGGCTCCGGCCCTCTCGGGCCCAGCCCAACACACAGATCTCTCCATTACAAAGATTCCTCGTGGAGACAAGGGATGTGTGTGCTGAGTAGGGAGAACACTGCAAAGTGGTAAAGTAGGGGCAGACTCCTCTGAGCCTCCCCTTTGGGGCAGGGGCCAAGGGGATGGGAGTGGCCCAGTTGCCCTCCAGGTGAGAGAGCTTCCTCCCTGGGCAAAGTCAAGAGTTCACCTGGGAACAACCCACACCCTGCTATTGGCCAGGAATGGACTCGGCCTCGGTAACGGGAGGAAGCTCCCAGGGTTCTAGGCTCCCTACGTCACAGGAGTGGAGAACTCTCTACAGGGTGACAGGTGTTGGAAGGTTAAGGGCAGATCCCTCTACTATTCTTGCCCAGTCCACGGCATGGCATCCTCAGGGGTAGGTGCGGAAGAAGCTTGGAACCAGAGAGAAGGGAAGCTCATCTTCCTAATGTCGCTCTGCAGGTCAAGGTGCATCCGACTGAGAGCCTTCCGCCAATTCTGAGAGATGGAGGGGGCAGCTTCTTAGGGCATTAGGATCCAGGCCCTTTTTGTCCTAGGGCCAGTGTCCCCTCTGCTTCTTGGTCCTGCTTCGGGCAGGGTTGGGCCTCTCCCTTAGGCTGGCAGACTGCAGCCCTCCGGAAGAGAGGCAACAGAGCCTTCTGAAGCCCCCAGCCAGGCTCCTGTCTGGTCGGAGGCCAAGGAGGCTACGGGTCAGGAGGCAGACTGAGCCGTTCCTCTTCTATCAGGTATTCCCCAGGATCTCCAGCCTGGCAGAGGGAGCCCTAAAGATGCCATCTAACTGGGAGCCAGTGGAAAATCAGGTCCCAGCAATAGCCCAAAGGCCGGGCATTCCTGCAGCTTAACCAACGGAGAGCAAACACCAGCCCTTGGACGTTGGGGCTAACCCTGCTTCAGGTCCAAGGGCCTAGTGCAGCGCCCGGGCCCAGCAGCAGCATCTACACAGAGAAAAGGGGCCTGGGCTATGTCCCCGTGGCTGTTGGTAGAAGAGGGGCTGCCCCGGAGGTGTGGGCAGAGATCGAGAGGAGGCTGGTGGTCCAGCCTGAGGAGGCAGCGACGAGGACTGGGAGAGAGGGAGAAGAGTAGGCCCAGGGCACCACCGAGATGGGACACGTGCAGAGAGGGACAGGGCCTTCTCCTGGGCTGCTCCGGCCTGGCCAGATGCCTGGCAGATGTGGGGTTCGGGCAGACACCGTGGAACGGGGCGGGTAGGAATCAGGGCTGTTTCTCCTGGGTTTGGCAAGGGAGGCTCAGGGATAGAGAAGATGTTTTTAGAACAGGCATCACATGACAGAAGGTCACTTGTGGGGGCGGCGCTCTATAGTGCAGAGGCTTGGTGCCTCCCCCCTACAGCTCCTTAAGGACCAGTCCCTACAGTGGGTGACCTCAGCAGGAGGGGGCAGGCCCAAATGAGAGATGGTTCAGGACAGCTGGGGAGGAGGGCAGGGAGCCCCAACCTCAAGGTGGAGAACAGAAAGGGGCCAAGGAAAAGCTACTGGCACGGGTAATGGAGATCAGAGATGATTCATTTCATGTTTTCCAAGAAAATCTATCCTGTTCCCCAACTTTTGGCTTACTAAAGAAGGGACAAAGAGAAAATCTGCTTCAGAGACCAGACCCTGACCTATAAAAATAACACATCCATTCACCGGGAATAAATTCAATAGCTAAATAGACTACAAAGGACGGAGAGAGGTCACAAGAGTTTTCTGCTTCTAACCTATTGACCACAAGTTAACAGCACTGTGTTTTCCCATCACACACTACATTTGAGCACAACTCTGCCTCAGGGATTTTTTTTTTTTCTTTTTTAAAGAAAACAAAAGGAGAATTAAATCACTGTAACTAAGGTGAGACTGCCGTTCTCTCCATCCGTCGCCTGCTTTGCTACCAGGGTGTGCCCTGGGATGGATGCCCCTCCTGGAGAAAACAAACTGTCCCGGCCTGCCCTGGGCTCCAGCTGGGCTCGTGTCTCATTCCGAGGAGAGAAGAGTGCCCCCGTGGGGAGGAGAAGGGCTCATGGGGCTGGCACCTCAGCTCCCATCCTTATAGGAAATCCAGTTCCAGGGCTTGGTGGAGTGACACAAGGTCTCCGTGGTTTGTGATCCGCCAGAAAGGCATGTTGTGCTGAAAGAGATGGGGGATGTCTCGTTATCCACACTCCCTCCCCCCAAGATCCTTCCTGGCCACGGCTGCTCATGCCACCTCCCTTGGGTTCTAGTCACCCTTCCAATTTCCCCAGCCTCCTGCCTGGCTTGGAGGCACAAGCTGGGGCCTTTGGCCTCTTTTATCCCTTGCTTGAACAGATCAGACTCAAAAGAACCCTCTCCCCACCCCCACCCCCAAATAGGGATACATAGCAAGTTAGACAATCTAGAAGAAGAGAGGGAGGAGAAACTTTTCAGGGCTCCTTTCTCCTCTGTTGCAAATTAGATGATCTCCAAAGTCCTTTCTCATCCTAATTCTTGGCATTCCCAGAGAGGTGATGGACTCAGGGCACAGAAGGAAACGATCATGGTGGGGAAACAGCCAATCAGGGATGATGTTTTGCTTTCCTTTATATGACTGTAATAGAAACTCATTTTTCTGATTTGGGAAAAGGGAGGAAAAAGAGGTGGATTTTCACTGATTGAAAAAATAATGAACAATTTAGAGTGAGATGTGGAAAAGCAATAAGACTAAGAAATATTTCTCTTCCAAAAAAAATGAATTTTGCTGTGGGATTAATCTGAAATTCACACATGCGTCCTTCATTTTGGAAAAGCAGAGGCTTTTGGGGGTCAAGGCTGATAATGTAGAGGAGGAAATGAGGGCCACACCAATGCACTGCATTAATGGCGACCCTCTCCCTTTCTACCATTCCTATAGAAGAGGCTGTCCAGCCTCTGCTGGGACCCAGTTAATGATAAGAAACTCTCACACTCTCTTCATTGCTACACAATGGTAACTGATAGTACCAGGGAGGCAGCCTTCTTGGCCTGCTCTCCCCAGCCCTTTAGAGATTAAGCCCCCTAGGAGGGCGCATCAGGGGGCTTTGCTGACCCTCAGGCCTTGGCGCTTCTTCTCTAAACCTTCTCCAAGCCCTTGGCTCCAGGCTCGAGGCTTGGCTCTCCTCAGGGTCTGCATTTAGAGCCCTCTGTAGTACTGAACCCCACTTTTCTGAGGGACCAGAAGGTCCCAATAACCTTCAGATTCCTCCACACATGGCTGCTCCCTGCACTCACAAGAGCACAGCTTCTTCTAGAAGATGCTATTCCTAGCCTTTCCCCCTCTAATTCTGGGTATTCCCCTCCTCATCCTCATACCCTGATGCACATTTTATAGGGAAACTGAGGGCTGGAGAGGACCCCCTGTATATTCTTGCTCCAAGCCTGCCTGCCTTACCTCACAGACCTGAGAGAGGCAATGAGAGCAGCCTGGAAGGGAAAGGGGGTTAACTGCACACAGCCCCAGCATGTCCCCAGGGGCTGAAGGGCTGGGGAAGCAGGGACAAAGATGGCAGATGGAGAGGGGACAAGGATGGGGAAAAGAAGAGAAGCTGTCATTCACTTTCTGTGGTTTAATCCCAGCCTCCTTTTCATGGGACACCAGAAAGAGCAGGAGGATCCTCCTTTGGCAGAGAAGGGCAGAGAGGTCTGGAGGGGATTCTGCCCTGAGTATGTGGCTGGCAGGTATAAGGGGCAAGGGTGCCTCTCAGCTTTACCTGACTTGGGGAGCAAGGGGGAAGAAGAAAGGCAGAGGGGAACCAGAGAGGGCCTCCCTTACCTGTTAAGTCACAGGGCCTCAGAACAGCCTGGGAGTGTGCCCCAAAGTACGCCTGCCCCGCTGTGGTCAGAGGGGTCGAAGGGGCTGCCGGGCTCTCCTCCCACCCCACTGGCTCACGTATCCCTGTGAGAGAAGGTGCTTATCCCCCTAAAGTTACCTGTTTGGCCGCAATTTCCTCATCCCGCCCATCTCCGATCACTACGTAGGTAACTTTCTTGCCAAATCGAGACACAATTCTCTCAAAGCAGCTCTCCTTCCCTGATGAGGAAAAGGACAGTTTGGGGTGTGACTTCTGCTTCTGATTTCTGTGGCCGAGAGAGGGCTTTGGCAACCCCACTGAGCCAAACTTCCCCTAGGGCTTCCTCTTGGAAGCTCTTGCCTCATTCCTCCCCATGGTTTCTACCCCCATGCTCAGGACCCAGGGCTGCTGGGGCTCCGTGGTAGGCAACTTAATGGGTGTCTCTGTTATGCTCTTGGTGGGGGCTGGCTTTGGGTCTAAGCTGACTAGCCGCCACCGGACACGCCCCCCACACCCAGCTTCCCCCATTGTCCTTTGAAGACAGCAGCTCTTCCTTCCATTTCCTGGAGAGAAACAGTTTCTCTGTTTAAGGGTAAGGGGCTGGGTAGGCAGACAGTATGAGGGGCTGCTGAGGGGAGGGAAGATTCTGCCAGTTTGAATCGGCAGGTGTGGTCTGCCTAAGAGGGGAGTGCCATCTCCTGACACTCGTCTCAGCACGGTGCCCTTGCCCCTGTTAGGGAGGTACTGCATTTCCCAATGATGTTGCCTCACTTCCTTATCCTAAGGTGCAAGAGCAGGTGCTGTGTTACCAAAACCCATCCCAGATAATGGAGGCAATTAAGGCAGTTTTCTGGGGATGGAGTGCCTCATCTGCCCATTTCTGGAACACCCTCAGCCTCCTGGAGCCCTCCCGTCTCTCTGAGGCTCAGCCCAAGTGGCCCCTTGGACAGATCTCTAATCTCCTCACCCGTAAGCCACAAGCGGAACTCCCGAGTTTCTGAGCACATACCATATCCCCCACATAGAACGAAAGTCCCAGGAGGCAGGCGTTGTTTGTGTCTTTGACACTGCAGTGGCTAGGCACGGTGCTTCACGCTTTGAGGGAGCTTAATAATAAATGCTCATGGAACTCAATCTGAAAACCTGGCAGTTTGTAGACAAAGACAACCCCCTGCCCCCAACAAGCTGCTGGTCTCCTGCAGTGTCCCTTTCCCCCAGTATCACCAACTGATCTTTGTTTTTATTCTGAAATTTAAAATGTGAGTGTCTGGTTTGCTACGAGAGTGATCCTTTATTCTCTAAATCTAGTGGAAAATAAAGAATAAGATCAAAGAAAATTAGAGTTGGAAGGAACTGGAGAGAAGATCAATAGATGAAACCTCTCATTTTACAGCAGAAGTGGGATCTGAACACAGGGTCCCTGATTCTTGTAATGTTTTTTCTACTACACATATAAATATGAAATAAAAGCAAATTCCTTCTTCCTTTCCTCATCTGCTCTCATCCATCCTTCCCTATCTCCCAGACCTTAGCATCCAATCTATGCTGCATCTGACCTATTCCACTCTAGTCCAAAGGCTCTCATCTGAATTACTCAAAGCCTTTTGGCTGCTCAAACCAATCACCTGGCTCTTAATTGGGCTCATTTATACATTTTTCTATCTCTAAATGTGCTCCTTCCAAAACATCGTTACTTAACAAAAGCTTGTGGAATTTAAGTGACCTGGTCCTTTTTCTGTTCTTGGCCCATTTCCTCACCTGCAAGTGATAGTGGGAAAACTCATCAGCCCTAAGATCAGAAACTGTCAGTTCTACAGCCCTTTTGGCTCTAAAAGCTTATGGTGGAATTATCTTCTATATCCCAACTAACCTGTACGTTAAATTGAACACATTTTTATCCAGCACCTACAACGTACAAAGCCAACAAGAGCCTTCTGCCTTTAAGGATGCTGTGTATGTGTGGAAATAGGGGATGGGAGTGCCTGTTAAAAGTTCAACTTGAGTGCCTTCCAGTTATTTCTCCTGGGTTGAAGAATCTAATATAAATCCAGATATTTAAAAAGGAAGCTACCACACGTACACATACAACTGCTCATTTCGGATCATCCAGAATGCAAGGACCACAATAAACCCTCATGGTCTGCCAAGGAAGCCTCGAAAGGAACCAGAAAAGCTGGACAGGGTTGTAACTCAACTGTGCTCAACTTAAAAGGTCCTCAAATAAGTTTAGGGTTTCACATAGAAGCCTCTTCTGTTCTTTGAGAAAATATTGACATGACTATGTTTGTTGCAGTTAAGTTTGTCATGTTAAAGAAAATCTTATAGTGATGCTACAAATTTGGAATCCAAATCAGAATCTGAACAATCTGTCATCTCAGAAGTTCATCCAGCTCAGTCCACGGCATCCTTGACAAGTGGTTGCCTAATCACCGGCTACATGTAGTCCCTTATGAGGAGCTCAATACCTGATGAGGCCATTCAATGCTATTATAAAGGTTAACACTAACTGGTGCACAAGTAACTCAATGGGAAGTCCCAACTAACTTCCATTTCTCCAAACCTGGTCTCTAAGTCTCTTTCTTTTTCAATTCATCCCCCACATATCTGTTAAAATTATTTGCCCACCCTCATGGCAGCTAGGTGGTGCAGTGGATAGAGCACCAGTCCTGAAGTCAGGAAGACCTGAGTTCAAATTAAATCTCAGATACTTATCACTTCCTAGCTGGGTGACCCTGGGCAAGTCACTTAGCCCCAATTGCCTCAGCAAAAAATACATTAAAAAAATAAATTAAAAAAATCCTCAAAGACAGACTTGAACAAAGCACCTTCTCATTCAAAGACCACTGGTGGCTTGCCCCTGCCTCTAAAAATAAAATGGAGGCTATTAGCCTTGCATGTGAGGACTATCAGTTTGATTAGTTTCAGCTTATTTTCATATCACTTCCTCTGGAACCATTTGTCTTCTACCCACATTGGGCTGACTTGGGGAAACTGAAGAAGGGATGAGCTTGAGAATAAATATAATGAGTTCTTGATCAACACAATGTCCTACCACAACTCCAACAAAGTCACAATGAAACCTGCTATCCATTTCCACAGAGAAAATGGATGGATTCAGGGAGGAAATAAGGAAATGTTTATCTTTCTTTTTCTTGCTTGGGAACATGGATAATGTGAGAATTTGTTTTGTGCATCTCTATATATTTGTAATGGGTATTATTTTTTTCCTTTATCAAAAGGTGGGAAGAGAATCTGAATAAATATATATAAAAAAAAAGTATGTACAAAAAATAACAAAGTATAATGAGTTCTGTTTTTGACATGAGCTTGAGAGATCTCTATGACAGCCAGCTGGAAATGTTCTGTAGGCACTGAACAATAGATCTGAAGCTCACAACAAAGACTAGGGCTAATATTTGGTTATTCAGTCCTTTTTCAGTCATGTCTGACTCTTTGTGACCCTGATAGCGTTTTCTTGGCAAAGACACTGGAGAGGTTTGTCATTTCCTTCTCCAGATCATTTTACAGATTGGGGAACTGAGGTAACAGGGTTAAGTGACATGCCCAGGGTCGCATAGCTGGTAAGTGTGAGAGGTGACATTTGAATTCAGGTCTTCCTGACTCTAGGCCTGGCACTCTATGTAGAATGGAGCCACCTAGTGGCCCCAGAGCTAAATGTACAGACCTGTCAATCTGTATAGAAATGATAACTGAACCCATGGATCTCGCTGAGGTCACCAAGAAACTACACAGATGAAGAGGACCCAGGTCGGCATCTGGGTCGCTATCTGGACGTGAGGCGCTTGGATAATGCAACGAAGGGGCCTGAAAGGGAATGGGCGGTCAGATGAACAGGCAGGATGGTCAGGAGCGCCAAAGGTTAACAAGGAACGATCAGGACTGAGCAAAGACAAGCGCTCCCCAGATGTCACTTAACTGGTATATGCATGTAACGGAATTCAGAGAGACCTGGGAAGACTCGTGTGAGCTGCTGCAGAGCCGAGGAAAGAGCACAACTTAAGGATCACAGCGTTCTAAAGGAAAATGACAAGGTCACACTGGAGAACCCTAATTCAGTGACAAGTCGGAGGATCCGACAGTGGTGATCCATGAGCTCCTTTTCATCTTGGCAGTCAGCTGCCAGTTAAATAAATTTTATTAAATATTTATTAAATTTTACCACATGGCAGGCACTGTGCTAAGCACTGGGGACACAAAGAGAGGCGAAAGACAGTCTCTCCCTTCAAGAAGCTTAAAATCCAGTGGGGGAGATGATAAGCAAACAAATATGAAAAACAAGCTACAAACAGAATAAACAGAAAGTAAGTAATCACACAAAAGCACTAGAATCAGGGTTGGAAAAAGTTTCCTACAGAAGATGGGATGTTTGAAGAAAGGCCGGGAAGACAAGGTGAAGATGAGGAGGGGAAGCAAGGGAGGGAGGGTCTGTTCCTGCCACAGTCAGAAGACCAGCATCACCACATCAAAGAGGCCAACAGACATGGAATGAGGTACATGGTTTTAGATGTTATGACTGTGTTGATTTGTTTGTTTGAATATCCTTAATGGCTACAAGGAAACAATCTATTAGAAGGGAGAATTGGGAGAAGGGGAAAGAAAGCAGTTAATAGGAAGGGACAATAATGTAAATAAAGAAAAGAGTTATCAATTAAGAAATTTTTAAAGGATGCTAATGATTTCTAAGACCATGGAGAAGGGCAATTTTCCAAGAGGATATCTATCTTTCTGTGTTCCTCTCACTTTTCTGACGTTTTTAGGTATTATTTTTTAAAAGTAATTTAAAATGTTAATACTGAAGTATTAACCCTTCACTTTTCACACAAGGAAGCCCCTTGCCTGGAGTCATATGTGTGCTCTAGGTGGAGCTGAAGCCTCCTTTGAGGCTCTCAAGGAGGGTTTAGGCTGGTTCTGCTTGGCCCCTCAGAGCAGAGCCAGTAGCAAGGGCAGGGGTAGGGGTACTTACTACATAGGACAACTTCCTAAGAATGGGAGCTGTCCAGAAGAGGATTGGAAGTTGCCTGCTCCCTGCCATGGAGAGCTACGAGCAGAGGCCGAAAGCCCATTTGTTAAACACCTTCCTAATACTGAGCATTCTTTTTATATTTGGACTAGGTGGCAGCTGAAGTCCCTTTTAATTATCAAACTCTAGGATGCCGACTCCCAGTCAGTGCTGGGAGCAAAATCCAGGGAACACATCTCCGCCAACAACAATATAACGATGTTGAGGGGAAACTTCTAAGAAGTGAAGAAGCCAAGAGTTCCTCCAAGATGTGCTTTCTCAGGATATGCCCCAACTTATCCTTTTGGGAGGTGGAGAAGCTGAACTTGAAGTCAAGACCTGGATTTAGATCTTGGCCACCATTATCTGTTTTGTGACCATGGCCAACATCACTTCATTTGCCTGAGCTCTCTTATTTATTTCCTGATCAGGAAAACAGGTCAGCATTTTACTCACATTTAAATTTACTTATAGTTATTTAACTGTAATCAAAGTACAGAAATACTTTCCAATTCTGAAAATATATAAGCCCAAAACCGAGAAAACGCTGTGTGAAAATACTGTTAACTGGAAAGTGTGATTATTTAAATGCCCTCCATTCTCTGGGACCATGTCGGGCACCCAGATTTGGTATGAAGCCAGCCTGCTACCTCACCAGGTAACAGTGATATAGCCTAAGACTAATGATGATGATATTACTGATGAAAGCAGCAAATACTCAGGGAGTTCTTTAAATTCATTTGATCATTGATGTAAAGACAGAAGGGACCTTGGATGTTGTCTAGTTCACTCTCCTTATTTTACAGACAAGAAAACTTGGACTAGACAGGTTGGGTGCTCTGCCTAAGATCATATAGACAGAAAGTGCAGTGGGCACATCCCCATTGTACTATGTTAAGTACTTTCTATATATTTTCTACTTGAAGTATAGCAATAGCCCTGCAAGAGGGACATTAAGAGCATCAGTAAATTTGTTGAATAGATGTGGAAACAAGGCAAAGGAAAAATGAAGTGCTAGATGTGAGATTCAAAGCTAGGCTTCCCCAGCTCTGAGTTCAAGGTCTGTCTAATACACAATACTGCTTTCTTGTTACATACATAGGCAAGCAGGTTTCCTTAAAATGTCACTAAAAGCAGTGCCTGCCACAGACTGAGATTTTAAAAGAGACACAAAATCAAGCTCTCAGTTGCTGGAGGAAATCTTTCTTTCAAACAGGTTTCTAAGCCCATGTGGGACAAGTTAGGCAACACCTTTGCCAATATCAGGGCAGGGGGAGCACTACAGAAGCACGTGGTACCTATTTTAGTAGCACTGTAGATGTTCTCGATGGGAAACACTTCTCCCAGGCCATACAGGAGGACCTTGGCCAGAGCAGGCACTAGCTGTGTGGTTGTGATCAAGACATTCACACAATTCTTTCTGGAGAAAAGGAGAGAAAGTTCAAATCAAAATTATAATACCCATATGGGCTTCATCACGGGCATAACATAGTGCTTATAATATTTAACTGCAAACAAAGTAAAGAAATACCTTCCAACTTTAAGACTATATAAGCCTAAAGAACGAGAAATGTTTGAAAATACTGTGTTAAATGGAAAGTGTAATTATTTAAACACACCAGACTATAATTCACTTTTAACAAGCTAAAAAAAATTATAGAGCTGGAGAATTATCAGGAATGATTACATATATATTAAGATAATGGCAACATCTATGTCCATAGTGCTTTAAAATTTAAAATGTGCTTTCCTCATGACACCATGAGGTAGGTAACCATTTTTATGTATGAGAAAAGAATCTCTGAGAAGGTAATAGCTTACTAGGATTATAGAATTAGTAAATGGTGAAGCTGGGATTTAAAGTCAGGAGCCTTGATATAAAATCTACTGCTCTTTCCACCATAGCACATAAGACATCTCTTTTTTCTGGTCTTGTATGGAGCACCAAGACAGAGAGCTTACTACCTGTTGCAGTGAGGATGTTCACCCCAATTAATATGGATACCTTTTACTATTTGCTCCTTAATTCTTCTCAGTTACTCTTAATGCAGCAGTTGGGTACAAGGCTGAAGGCCCACTAACATTCCCCAGTTTTATCGCATAAACCCCTGAAGCAATGATACTCCCTTCTGAACCTGGAAAGTTAAGGAAGTGTGTGTACTGGAAAGAGCACTCTGGATAAAAGTGTAGCTCCAATATTTATTTAGTGGGAACCTTAGCAGTTTCATCTGAAAAGTGGGGATAAAAGTATCTTCATCACCCATCTCACAGAGTTACTCTGAGGAAACGCATCAGTAACTAGGAGAAATTACTGACTGAAAGAGTGTTCTGTTTGTTGTGCGAGGAAGTTTGATTGCCCCACAAGACTACAAAATACTTGAAGACAGGGGTCTACAGGGCATGCATACTCCACTGTATCCTCCGAGGTGCCATGGCCAGGCATCAAACATGATTAGTACTTGCTAAATTTAATGGAAAAACAAAAGGTGACTAGTGCACTATGAACATTTTCTTTGACGGGAGATGAATGTTGGGGAAGTGCTCCAACTACCCTCACATTTGATCTGGTTAAACACATTTGATGTGGGTGAACATTGTGGGACAGAGAGTGGGAGAATGAGGCCAAGGAATGAGTGTGGATTCTCACGTCTGGATGAAATATGTGATGGCCCCTACATTTAACAATTCACCAAAACATCAAGATTGATTTCCAGTTCTCTCAGATGTCTCTCTTTTCCCCCTCCCTGTCTGATTGCATAGCCCACCTGGTGAAAGATGGAAGCCTTTGCTTTGAGACCATTAGTTTGTAAAAAATAATTCCATACCTGGACTGAATGAGAAGTAATGACTTTAGTGCTGTTCCCAGCCAGGAATCAGTTAAGACTTCAATTTCTGCTCTTAGTCTCTGAAGTGCTTCCTTCCTCTGGGGACTGAGAAGGCCTTTGAAAAAAACAAAAACAAAAACAGACAAAGCTAATTTGTAGCATCATGTCTTGGCTGGTACCAGGACTCTCTTCAACTCAAAAATGCCAGGAGCCCAAGTTGATGAATACCTGTGTCTCTTTTCTTGGAGCTGCCCATCAGAGGGGAAGCTGAGCACCACATGACACAAAACAGTTTTTGCTTGACTGCCTACATCAGGACACTTCAATTTAGATCTTCAATCTAAGCATTTGACTCAACCCAAGTAACTTATTTTTTTTGATCAGGCTTGTTTCTTTCCAAAAAGACTACAGGCAGTTTATGAATAAGACACAGGCTAGAAGGAAATACATTTAAGCAACAAGATGTTTTCATTATTACAGGATAGGAACACTTGGGAAATACACTGACTTCTCAGATTTGAGGTAGCTTAAGAAAAGAGGGAAATAGGTTGGACTATAGGGGAACTGGGATAGATGGGTTGTTCTCTGTGAAAAAGCACTATACAGCTTATTTTTCTTGGTGCTGCTCAGGAAGGAATTGAAGAAATGGATTCTTGTATGAATGATGATACCCAACGGAGCTCAAAGAGCAGGGCACTAGGGACAAAGACCTAGTTCTGGTCCAAGCTCTGCCATTAACTTGCATGATCTTGGGCAAAGCAATCCCCCCCTTCCTGGGCCTCAGCCTACAGTTGGTGTTTTAGTAATTTGTGTTTCATTTATAATAGTTTTGCTTATTTTAGCTGTAACACTATAAATATTCTATTCTGAAGAATCTGAATATTGCTCCTCTACTTCTAGCAATCTTTCAATTCTTTTTAGTCTACCAAACCTTGCCCTGGGCACCCAGTTCTCCCAAGCTATCCTTGGCCTTTCTTGATGGGTAGGAAGTGGGATCGATCACGCTGTGGGTGGGGAGTTGTATTTTCAAAGGGCTTAGAGATAAAAGAGTAGTATCCCGTCAGAAGAATTAATTTCGGATACTTGCTTGCAAGATATTTTGGGCTTTCCCAGTCTCTTTGAATCATACTAGGTAAGCATCATCACCAAAGTCATTAGGATTACTCGCTACACACTTAGGTCACTGCTGAACTCTCCCTCCTCTGTGATTTTCTTCTTTCTTGGCTTTCTGAAACATTGCCCTTCCTTGGTTTTCTCCTCTCATCTATTTGACCTTTATTATCTTTTGTCTGATCAAAATCTCACCCATTATTTATGTGTTTGCTCCAAGTACCAGAGTTTCTCTTTGTAATCTTATCAGCTCCCAAGAATCCAATCATAATCGCCATGTTGATGACTACCAAATCTACAAGTCTTCTCACTCTCTCTCCCACGAATTTTATTCTTGCATCATTAACTGCCTGTGAGGTGTTTTCCCCTCAAGACAATTGGCCAGCTGACCCTCCAGATTAAGCCCCAAACAAAAATGCTGTCCCACACTTGAGCTTCCTGTCCTTTGCACTTATCTATTTATATTGGGGGCACCCACCATTCTGCCAATCACTCAGTTTCATGAACTTGAAGGTAGCCTCGACTCTTTCCTTTTCCTCTTTCCCCAAACATCATCAGCTTTCGAACCCGTCCCCAGCCTGGCCCTTCCTCGGCACCACTAGAGCCGCCACTCTTGCTCAAGGCCTTCTCTGCCTCCTGCTTCCAGACTCCAGGCTGGCTATAGGCCAGACCACATCAGTTTTTTGCTCAATAGTATTTTCAGCAGTTCCTCACTGCCTCAAGGATAAAATTCAGGCTTCTGGACAGTCTGGCTCCACTTTCCCTTTTAGGCTTATCATTTCACATTGCTGCTTTTTCTAGCTTGGTTAAATTGGACTACCAGCCACTCTTGACTCACAGGCTATCTCTTAACTCTGCAAAAGCAGTTTTCTATACTTGGAATGACGTTCTTCCTTACCAGCGCCCCTTAGACTCCATATCTATAAAACTCAGCTCAGGCTCTAGCCCTCCAAAAAGTCTTCTCTCTGATCCCTGCTAGTCTTCCTAAAATCACCTGGCATTTATTCAGCTCATTCTGTGTGTCCCTTGATTGAATGTATGGCCCCTAGCTTTTGGACTTCTCCATTGCTGCTAACTTCAGTCCCTCTTCCCATCCCTTTCTCTTTTTTAGTTTCCTTTTGTATGATGTTTTTCCCTACTAAATAGTAAACTTCGAGTAGAAACTGTCTCTTTTTTTCTTTTAAACTTGCATTTGTATCTAGTATTTGGCATAGTGCCTGGCCCATAGTAGAACTTGATGAATATTTATTGACTAAGTTGGATTGTTTCATTTTTGTCTTTAAGTGTGTAATGCCTAGATCAATGTCTGTATGTGACAGGCAATTAATAAACATTTGTTGAAGTTTCGCTATTCCCTAAAACAAATTGAAAATAAGAGCAGTAGTATGCTTATTATGTGTGGGATCAGAGGTGAATGCAGAACTGTAAGTTTTTTCAATAAATCAGAGGCGTTCAGAGGCCATATTAAAGCTCCATTGAAAAACTGTCTAAAGAAGCAAAATGTACCTTCTAAAGCTGTGTGGATAAAGGAAGCAGAAATTTTTGGAAGGATGAGATGACTGACATCTCTAGTAGTTCCCTATGACCTCCAGGAGCAAATACAAAGTCTTCTGGATGCTATTTCAAGCCCTTCACAATCTGCCTGGTCTGCTTACCCCTCACTCTGCTCCCATGGGATGCTCCCTTTCCTGACCCGGGGCATTTTCTCTGGCTGTTCTACTCCTCCCCATATCTATCACCCTGCTTCCTTCAGGTCTCAGCTAAAATGTGAGATCTTAGTGCCTTATCCTATTCCTGTATTCATCTTTTATGTAGACAGCATTTATACGTCATCCTCTCCTTAGATTGTGAGGCTCCTCAAGGGCGGGCATGGTCTTTTTTCTTTTTCTGTATCCTTAGAGTTTATTAGTACAGTGCCTGGCACACAAAATCTTCCCCAGAACCCAGAATGGTATGCTGACACATTTAAAGAGTGTTAAATAAGTGAATCCAGGCACACACTCATTTTACAAAGAACTGAACTTAAGGAGGAAAGGGATTTGCCCAAAGTCACATAGTGAATTAGCAGAGTCAAGATTCAAACCCAGATCTTCTAACGTGGGACTGGAATTTTGTCCAACAGGCTGTATAGCTCCGTTCATAAAGCATTCTTTTCAAAGGCCAGTTGTGGAATCTGCAGATTTATGTCCAGGAGCTGAAAAGGTTAATTAAAACAGGTGCAGAAAATATCTCTTGGCCTGTTTTAGCTGCTGGTGGACACACTCAGAAAATGAAAACCTTATGGACCAGGGGCCAAAAGCTTCCAAAATTCTACATAGAAATTACCAATATTTCATTTCAGAGATTCTGATAATATTTTGAAGAGAGTCACAAATGTTATTAACATGACAGTCCTAAAAATTCGAAAGAATTTTAAAATTATTTGTGATAGTAAGAAATTCTAGCCACACCAAGAGTTAAAAACAGAGTTTCTAATTCCAGAGGACCTGGTCATATATATCACAAGTGCACAATTAAATAGCTTCTTTTAGGGGGGAAAAAAAGATTCTTTTATAAACAAGAAAAAGATTTTTAGAAGTTATGCTTTTTAAATGGAAAAAAAGGTAAAAATAGACAGGTGAACCAGGAAGTCAGGCTAGCCTGTTCACTCACCACCCACGTTGCTTTTGTGTTTGTCATAGATTTCTCTCACTTTGCGATAGCGGAAAGCCAGCTTCCTCATCCAGTCCACTCCTCCCTGCACACCTACAGCTGAGCCATGACCCGCACTACCTCCTGAGCCGCTGAAACCATCCGTGGAGAAACTGTAGTTGCTGTATCACAGAAAACAAGGAGATTAAAATTCTTTCCTACTGATGTAGGAAACCTGGGCTTTCTAGCCTTTCTTGGCACTGTATTATTAAAGGTTCAATGAATTTTTTCCATGGTCTAAAAAAACAGAATCTGCTCATTAAAACAGACCAATGCACTTGACTTTGATTCCTGGAAAACTTCTGAAACATATTATTAGAGGCATGATCTGGAAAGGGAAGCAGAGATCAACAAGAGCTAGCAGCACTTCATCAGGAACAGGTCATGCCAAAGTAACCAAATTTCCAGTCATAAAAAGTGAATAAATTTAATTTGGAAAAGGAAATTTAAAGCTAGAAAACAATTAGCTTTGGAGGAGGAAACGTTAAAGAGGAAATTCCCTTCTATGAAGAATTATAAGAAAACTAGTAGAAAAAAAAGGCAGAGAACTTTTTGGCAACAAAGGCTGATATAAATAAAATAAAATAAAATATTAAAAAAAAGTAAAAGTGTTATATAAATGTTAACTAAATAAAGCTAATTAGATTATTGCTGGAATTGATCTAGCCCACAACAACTTGTACTTTTGAGTCACCAATTTGTATCTGTACCTAGCCATGACTGTCTGAAAAGTATTGTTACTGGGTAGCTGCCTTTACTATTTTAGGGGAAGGTGGGTAGTGCAGTGAACAGAGCCCTGAACCTGGAATCAGGAAGACCTGAGTTCAAATGTGGCCTCAGACATTTACTGGCTGTGTGATCCTGGTCAAATCACTTAATCTCTGCATGTCTCAGTTTCCTTATCTGTAAAATGGGGATAATAACAGCACCTACTTCCCAGGGTTGTTGTGAGGATTAAATAAAATATTTGTAATTGTGAGGATTAAATAAAATATTTGTAAAGCACTTAGTACTGTGTCTGACACATAGAAGCATTATGTAAATGCTTGTTATTCTTATATAATTCGTATTTTATTATTGTGCAAATCAGAATATAAGAAAGTGATTTTTTTTCCTTTTGAATAAACAATGTAAAGCTAAATGTTAATATAAAAAGCTAAAAATAAATGTAATAGCCAAATAAAGCAGGATTAAATTAAAAAAAAAAAAAAAAACAAAGGCTGATAAACAGTGGAAGAAAGTATCATGAAGTGAGTTGTTTCTTTCTAGAGACCACTGCAAGGAAGGTAGTACACTGAATGACATCACTGTGGCCCAGAACCTGGGTCACAATCTGTGGGATAAAGGTCAGGACTGCAATGTCTGGAGTGACTCAGGATGATCCAGGCTGTCTGAAGCAGTGCTTCCCCATCTTACATCTATTCTTGTTCTTTTCTTCCCAGGGCTCCTGGCACCACCAACATACATGGCAGCCATCAGCCTGAGCAGGGAACTCGGCTGGCTAAGGTCAGATAAGATTATCTTACATGAAAGCATACTTTCTTCTGACTGGGATTTAAAAAAATTGTGATCAAAGACAAGAATCAGAATTGTAGTTTCTTAATTACCTTAAATCCTGTCCATTGTCATCAGATGCCACATCTTCCACATGCACTTGGTCACATTCCTGTTAAAACAAAACACATGGTATTTTAGTCCAGTGGATCAATGCCCCTAGCGGGTGAATGAATTACCAGGAAAGGAACAGAAACAGATCAGCCAAAGTGATCTGTGGCAGTCCATCCAGGATGACAGGCATTCTCTAGCCCTGCAGGCTGCCTCTGTTCTTTAAGGCCCTGCTCCTGCCAGCTCTCTTCCACAGCCTCCCTTGACTTTATAAAGCATCATTTACTTGGAACCTCCCCCTGCCTCCTGCCTCCCCAGCACTGACATATGAATAGTCCCTCCACAGCACAGACCATCACACCTATAGCATCCCTGGCATAGGGCAGAACGTGCTGCAGTCTCTGTGTCCCCCAAGTCATAATCCTTTCCCCTTACTTGGAGCTCTCATAGCAATCTGTATTTCTCCCATGGCCTGAGTAGGCTCTGTTTTGCACTAGAGTTAAGTATATGCTTCACCCCACTAGACAATTATAAGGGGAGGGATTGCCTTTATATTTCTTATAGCACCTAGCACAGAGCTTTGTATATAATAGGCTATTCATAAATGTTTGCTGAACTCAACTGATGAACTGAATAGATCTTTATTTATGACAATTATGATGAAGATAGATGATTTAGGTAAAATGCCTTACAAGTCCTAGTAAATCTAATCCCTGCATCTGATATGTGAAGAAACTCACACTTGAAGAAACTGAGTAAGGTTCTCAGGCTCACATGGCTGGCCAATGGAAAGCTCGAACAAGGACTCTTGATGGTATACCAACATTCTTTCCTATTAGTATGTCATGTTCAGCAACCATTGGGAAGCTGCTCTTCTCATTCACATGATGTCTACTTGTTTAGGTCTTGTACGACCTACCCTCAAGGGCATTTAAAAATGCTTATGTGGGGCAGCTAATCAGAGCAGTGGGTAGAACACCAACCCTGGAAACAGGAGGACCCGAGTTTGAATCCAGCCTATTAATACTTCCTACCTCTTGATCATTTAACTCCAACTACCTTAGTAAAAAAAAAAAAAAAAAAAAAGCTTATGTCATGGTTTAAAGTCCCAACATACCTCCAAGTCATTGAAAAAGAGATGTGTGTCAGCGACCTCAAAAATCATCTCTTCCATAGTTAAACCTGAGCCAATCACAACTCTTGGGTCCTAAAAGACAGGATGAAAATCTGTTTAATTTGGCACCATGGGAAAGAGCTCTGGAATTATATAAATAGCAAATGGAAGCAATGCTGCAATAGTATGTCACTGCAGCTTCCTTACTGAATTATATAAAGTGAATTACATCATAGGAACAAGCTAGGAACTTCAAGAAACAAGTCAAAGTCTGGTTTAAATAAGAACTCTATGAATATATTGATTTATAGAGAAATGAAAGCTATCTTTTCCAGAGCAAGCAGCACAGAAAATAAACCTGAAGAATGACATTAAGGGTTGGATAATAATCTTAGCAACTGATATTTGAGGATATTGATACTGGACTATTAAAACAAAGAATGTCAGTGGATCCAGGGAAAAAGTACTGTCCCACCCCAACTCTCCACCCACCCCTACATCATACTAAACAGGAGCCCAAAGAGCTCAAACCTTAAAAGAGAGAACAGAAATTTCTAACAAGAGTAGAGCATAAAAAGAGCAAGAGGACCATTGGGGCACACAGTGCCTATGTAGCCATTTCATATAAAAGGATCCAGAGAAACAAGAGTCCACTGTATAGACAGTGTTGAAAAATGCACTCTGTAAGCCCTCAGACTCTTTCCATAACTGGATTTGGCTCTCTTTAATAGTTCAGTGCAAGTCAATGATTTCCACAGCACGAGAATATATAAGTTTATGAAGGAAGAAATGCCCATCAGTGCGCTCACAGCTAATGACAAGGCCTGGTTCAAACAGGACATCAGGTTTCAATGTGCTTTCCTAATAAACATCCCATGGTCTAGGTGGTACCAGTATCATCATCCCCATTCTATAGATGATGAATCTGAGGCTCAAAGTGGAGAAGATTATTTACTGACACACTGACTGTCACAGACAACATGAAGAAACCTGTTGTTTTTTGTTTTGTTTTTTTTGTTATGTTATAGTTTTATTTATTTATTTATTTGTTTGTTTGTTTATTTATTTTTAAGTTTTTATTTAATAATTACTTTATATTGACAGAATCCATGCCAGGGTAATTTTTTTTACAACATTATCCCTTGCACTCATTTCTGTTCCGATTTTTCCCCTCCCTCCCTCCACCCCCTCCCCTAGATGGCAAGCAGTTCTATATATGTTGGATATGTTGCAGTATGTCCTAGATACAATATATGTTTGCAGAACCGAACAGTTCTCTTGTTGCACAGGGAGAATTGGATTCAGAAGGTATAAATAACCCGGGAAGAAAAACAAAAATGTAGATAGTTCACATTCGAAGAAACCTGTTGTTAATAAGTTATGCTTATAAACCTGCTAGTTTATAAAATAAATTTCGAGAACTGGAACTCTTTACATTTTCCTAATCTTACAGATTTAAGGGAAGGTCAGAATTTGGAGTCATTACTGACTTGGTAACAGTGGGTGGCTCTAGCCCTCTGGTATATTTTGGAGTGGGATGGACCTTAAGAACTTAAAAGGCTTTGCTAGAGGAGTAGAAGCTCCATCAGCTGAAAAGTCTTCAGGGATAGACTACAGTGGACTACTTGTCTCTTACCAAAAGGCTCAATCTTGCTGAGTTTGGTCAGCCAACTGGTAATAAAATTTTTGGCCCTAACAATTAAGAACTCTAAGAGGATTCAATTTGTGGCAGTGAAAGAATACTCATAGGGATGAAATCACAGACCTTCTGAAAGGTTAAAGTAGCTATTAACACACTGTTTAAGAAAATAGATATATAATAACTTTTTTTAGAGGTTTCAATGAAAACCAGTTAAAAAGAGAAACATTTTGGCTTTAAAAAGGCAAATTTCAATTGCAAGACTTATTGATATGGCATACTTATTTCTTCAATAATATTAGATGAGGCAATACTATAAATACACTATGTCAATATTTAATTTTTAAAAATCTTATCTAATTACAGATAATAATATGGAGAGATGTAAATAGAATAGGGTAGTGGGGCTTTTCCCAGGGTGTTAAATTTTAGAAACTACATATGGTACCATCAGATTAAAACAAATTATCCTAGAAGAATTAACTATTTCAGGAGAGCCCACTTGATCAGGCTCACCTCTACTTTCTCTTCAAGAAACAGGTGCTGAAGAGTGATACAAAGTCTATATTCCATTCTCCAGGGGATTACCCCTATAATGGAACCTTGAGATCCTGGATTAAAGTCTTTTACTAATACTTTTGATTATGTCTCTTGCAAATATAAAAAAGCTAATTACAGCTCTAATAAGGTTAGTGAGAAGATTAATATTGATTCTGTTTATGGTTAATTGCTTTTGTCCTGTAACCACTTAAGTTGTGGTTCTTTACCTCTGAACTTAGTTCAGAATTCAACTATAATGGGTTAAGTTTTAGAAATCCAGTTCTTTTTCTAATCACTGATCTATTCTTGCTTCAAGGAATTCTGCCAGCCTTGGGAGATGTGGCTTGTCATAAGGGAGCTGGGCTTAATATCTTTATACCATCAAGCTATCCTTCAAAGACATTTGGCTTTTCCAAAGCAATTCCAATAGACTTTGGACAGAAAATGCCATCTGCATCCAGAAAAAGAACTAAAAGGACAAAATGTAAATCAACACATGTTATGTTTACTTCTTTTTTTTTTTTTAATCTCTACTATGATTTTTTTCTTTTGCTCTGATTTTTCTCTCACAACATGATTCATAAAGTAATGTGTATGAACAATAAATACATTTACTAGGGGAAAAAAGAGAGAGAATGAAGGACAAACAACAACAAAGATTCAATCAAGAGAGAAACTTACATCATGTCAGCCATATTAATACTATTTTAGATGCACATTTATGAATATGTGTATGTATACATGTATGTGTGTACACACACAAATAAATATATCCTTGCTTAACTGTAACTTGCTTTGGGGAGATGGGGGGGATAAAAGAGAGGGAGAAAGAACAAAACAGAAAATATACAACAGAGACCAAAAGAAAGCAAAGCTGGACAGTCATGAATATAATGTCTTCTGTTATTATATAGGCTTTCTTGAAATGTAAATTTAATGTTACATGTTTTCAAGCATCCCCCCCGATGTTATGCTTGACACAAGACAATGTTTTCTTTTGTTTTTCCTTTTTCTTATTTTGTATTTAATTTTAAATAAATACAATTCTGAAATAAAAAGGACATTTGATTTTCTACTCATAGAAGTTTGGAGCTACTATCTTGCATATGGACTCAAACAATTAATTTTTTCTTAATTACAGGAGAGAGCTTTTGCTAGCCTTTCATTCCCAACTAATTATATTATTATTCCTCATGCCTCAGAGGTCCCTAATCAATCGTGTTGTCCTCAACCCGTGATGTTACCTACTCTGCTCTGCTCTTTGTTTTATGCTCCCCAAAAGCTATAAAAAGGGAACTATCCTTTTACTCAGGGTCTTTAGCTGGAAACTGAGGCAGCTCTTGAGTCATCTTACTCTTAGGTTTTATCCCCTGTGAATAAAATGTTATCCTGTTTAGTCTACCTTTTTTGTTAAATTTTACTTGGAATATTAACTACTTTTTAATCATGGTAATAAGAACTCACATTCATAAAAAACTTCCCAGGTTGCAAAAAACCCTCAGACATCATTTCACATAACTTAACTCTTAAGTAGGCAATGCAACTATAATTATTTGCATATTGGAGATGAGCAAACTTAAGCTCAGAGAGGAAAGCTGCACAGTCAATGTGGACTTGGTGTTTAGAAGATCTGAATTGAACGTCTGCTTTATATGATTTGTAAGTGGTGTGACTCTGGCAAGTCATTTGTCCTTTTTCAGCCTCAGTTTTCTCAACTGTAAAATGGACACAAAAATAACCAGACTTAGACACAGAGTCATGAAGACCAAATGAGATAATGCATGTAAAGCACCACACATATGAAAGAAGCATATAAGTACCAGTTTTTGTTCTTACTAATCACACTATTTAATTAAGATATTCAGAGATGAGTGGAAACTGAATTATTATTTCTGTACTAGATTTCTGAGAGTTCTATTCCCTGCCACATATACCTGCTTGGCAGCTGCTGTTTGACTAAACATTATTTTCAGTCACATCCCGTCTGAAGCTTGGCATTTGCTCCCCAGAACATTCTGAGACATGATTTTAACCCTGGCCTTGGATTTCCATTTTTACAATCAGTGCTATTAAGCCTGTTCAGTTCCTGACTCAAGACAACTTAAAAGGTAACAGGAAACAGTGGGGGAGACAGTGAAAAGGAAACATTCTAGTTTTTAGCTTAAAGTACTGAGCACGCCAAGATGTGAAGTAAATCTGAACTTTAAAGATGCACTAATGAAAAAAAAAAAAATCTAAACTATTGAATCAACTCTTGTCCAGCTGAATATCTCCTTTTTTGGGGAGGGAATAATGCTGAGAAGGAATGGGTTACACTTACCTTTCCATATTTCTGGGCATAGGATCCTGTGAGAAGAGAATGGAAGATGATGATGGTTTCATCCAAGTCCCAGAGAAACACCCGCTGGGCAAAGAAATAAGGAAAAATAAGAGAAGACACATAAGATCACAGTTTGGGGACAGCCAGAATTTTAGACTAAGAAGGGCCCATGGGATTTATTTCGTGGAAATCCTCTCATTTGAGAGATGTGGAAAGCGAGGCCCCAGAGAGTTGAAGTGACTTGTTCAACATCACACAGCAGTTCTGTGGCAACTGGGGACTCCCGGTGAGAGGCAGTGTGGTGCAGTGGAGAGGATTCAAGACTCAGAATCAAGAAGACCTGGGCCTGACTCTGACCTCAGACACTTCCTGGTTGTGTGACACCGGGCAAGTCACTGAACCTCTCAAGGCCTCAGTTTCCTCCTCTGTAAAATGACGGCAGTGGCCCCGGTGGGCTCTGACTCCAGGATGCCTTGCACTCCATCAGGGAGACCCTTCCCTGAAGCATCAACTCTGCAGGACCCGAGCCAGGAGAAGAGAGGCTCTGCACCTGCTGCTTCAGAGCTGAACGCCCACACTGTATTTCTGGAACATTTATCGCCATGGAGTAGGCAAATGAAAACCATATTGACAAAGAGTTAGTAGTCCCTAAGACACTGGCTCAAAACCACCTGCTCTGCTCATGCTGCCTAAAATTCCCCACAGGAAAAGGTGTGGATAAGCACCACAAAGCAGCCTCTGATCAGATGGTCACTGCGCAGAGAAGCCCCTCAAAGATTGAATTCAGGTGAGACTTTGCCTCTTCCCTAAGAAAGCACACATGGCTGTCTCCAAGATTCTATGCCTTCTTCATGAAGCCTTCCTTAATGCTCTTCCTCTCTAGTCAGTACTTTCTTTTCTATCAGAATTCACATGACACTACTTTGCATTTCTCTTACATCCTTATCTAATTGGTTTGTATTCTCTACTCCATGATATTTCATTACCCTGTGAGTTCTACCAGTGCTACTTAAACCCTGTAACTTCCTATCCAGAGCTTAACATTGAACTGTGATATGGACTAGGGTATGCCCCCAGTCTCCAGGCTTTGCTCTGTCTAGCTAAATACTCAAATAGACACAATGAGGACGGACACACGGACACACACACGCAGTCTCTGTCTCTCAGCTCACTATCCAGGTGATGACAGCAAGCAGTGAAGAAAACTAGGGGAGACACAGAGCAGGGGTTTACACACTTCCAGCTCACTGTCTGGGGCCGGCGCAGCGTCGGCTCTTCTCTTGCCCCGGTTCTTGGCTGGCGTGCTTTTTCTCAATTGCTCTTCGGGGTCCTTACTTGGTGTAGCCCGGGACAGAGATGGGCTGGAAGGGTCACCTACAACAGAAACAGAAATGTGAGTATAACCTATTTTCAAAGATGTCAGCAATAGAGTCTGTTCATAAAAAGTCAAGAAAGGTCCCATGAGGAAAGATTACTCTAAGGTGGCTGTGACACTGGCCTTCAGAGAATGGAAAATTAAAACAAGTTTGGGGTGTTGCCATGATGACCAGCCCTTAGCAAAAGTGACTCCAAATGACCCCAGTCAGTGCTGGTAGCATTGAGAATAACGAGCATTTACACATGTCAGACAGAAAGGCAAGTTGGCAGAGCCCTCTGGGAAGCCATCAAGCAGTTCAAAGTAAGACACCAAACCAAAGCAAGCCCCAAACCGCTAAATCCCCTATCTGAGGACCCAAGATGTCTCAGGTCTCCTAATGAAGAACTAGAGAGAAAGCCACTGAATGCGTAAACTGCATTTAGCAATTGTTTTCCATGTGCCATGTACTTGGCTAAATGTTGAGGGACAAATAGATACAAAAGCAGTACAGGCCTCTCCTTCAAGGACGTTATTCTCTAAGAAGGGAAAATGCTATGGTCTATTCAAAAATATAACTACAAACACAGTCTAGTGATTGAAAAGAACTAGCGACAACCTAAACATCCAATGGATGGCAAATGACAAACAAATCACTGTGTTAATTAAATGAAAATAAGAGGCTATGAAGAATAGAAGGATTGTATGAAGTAATGTGAAAGTAAGAAAACAACTAGAACAGAAGATACACTAAGATTATAGAAAAAAACCCCAAACTAAGTTATCTACATCTATACATCAAAGATATCAATAAATGAACAGAGAAAAGAAAGGGATTTTTTAAAAAAAATCTCTAATAAGCTGGTAAGGACTTACTGTATGAAGAAAATTGTTTTTATGTGTAAATAGCTATAAATGCATGTTTATTTAGTCAGCTTCTTTCAAATGCATAAACATAGTTTTAATAACGTATCCACTAATGAAGATAGAAATCTGATACTATCATATATATTATCCTGTGATAAGCAGACAATAGTGAAATGATCAGGATTTGAGTATTAGTGTGATCACCCATTTTGCCCATCACCTCCTTCTTGCTCAGATTCTCCAGGCATATCTTCTGCTTACAGTAGAAAGTCCTGAATCCTGTGTTTGGCATCTAAGACCTTGACAGTCTGGTTCCAAACTACCCCCACAGCTCCCAAACAGCCCAAACAGAGGCCTCTTGCTATGTCCTCGCATCGCTTTAGTGTCACCCCGATGCTCCACCCACTTCTGTTCCTTCAGTTTCCAGTAGCATCTGGTCTCCGAAGAGCTCCCTGGGAGCCCGGCACCACTTCTCAAGTCTCTTTCTACCATGTGCTGTGTCCAGCTCGTGTCCCTATTTTATACCTCTGGCCCCCTTGATGCTCAGTTCAATGCTGACAATATGAAGAACACTAAGTGGTTAGCACAGGAGGCAGTGTGGTATTGAGAGAATAAAGGCCTTGAGTTTAAATCCTATCTTTGTCACTTACTCCCTGGCACCTCTGGGCCTCAGTTTCTGAATCTATAAAATGAGGGACAGGGCCAAATGATATACAAAGTCCTTTCCAGTTCTATGCTATGGTCTTCAGGACAGAAAAATAAAATAAACATTTTACATAGCAGAAATCCTTATCTTTTAATAGAGCTCCTGAACTGAAAGTGATGCTGGAAATCCGATGATGTTGCTGAAGCCTGCCCCTAACATTCCTGAGGTGTGATGGGAAACAGAACCGTCCCTCCAGATAATCATGTCCAAGTTATCTGAAGCATAGACAATCTCAACATTCATTTCCATGAGAGAATAGGAACAAATGCACCTGTCTATGTTCACATAAAAATGCAAAGAAGCTGAAGTTTAAAATCCACACTGAATCAAAGAATTTCCTAACTTACAAGTATATGGCACACAGCAGGAACTCGAGGGCCTGTCGGCCTAAGCCCACATGTAAAAGAGTTCCCTCTAGCACATCCCCCTCCTCTGTGTGGTACCTACCTATCATTTCCCAGGCCACACAGGACACCAATCTGACAGCAGCCTACTGGCCTCCCTGCAGCCACCCCGAGACCGCCCTGCTTCAGCTCTGCCCCTGGAGCTCAACAGAACAAGGCCCTTTAGATACTTGAAGATAGCTACAATGTCCTCCCTAAGCCATCTTCTCCAAAAATTTGGTTTCTGCCAGTTCTACATCATGAAGCTCTAAGAACATTTCTCTCCCAAATATACTAGTTAGATAATGGCACAGACATTCTGTAGAAACACAGAATTGAACAGATGACCAGAGAGCACTCCCACAGATACAGGTTTCCATGACCTTCACACCACAAACAACAAGATCCTGAAGTTCCTTCCAGAAAGTCAGCTAACACAATGAACACAGCAAGGAAGCAGGGAGCCCAAGAACACTTGTTTGCAAAGGATCCAAAAGAGCTGGACCACTGAATCACAATACAGAAGAAAAAGATGATGACATTCCAACGTACCTCTTCCAAGGAAGAAAGCTAACCCATGTATTAGCACTAGATAAATAAAAGCTTCCCATAATTATTAGAAAATAGAAAATTAGAAAAAAAATTTAAAAGCAGTGACCTCAAGTGACACAAGAATTACTCACCAGGAGAAAGTCTCTGTACTGCTGCTGGGGCAGGCGTCATGACACTGGGTTTCTCAGTCTGGTAGGTGGCTGCTGTTAATGTAGGGCTCTCGGTGTCACTGGTTGTCTGGGCTGTGACCCCAAAGCTGGAGCTGGGGTAACATGCCTGGTACTGACTCTGGCCAAGGATGGTGTATGTAGGATAGTCCTGGAGATCAGAAAAGGAAATTAGGAAGGGACGGACAATATTTACTTCAGGATCTCCCGTTTTAAAATGATACTCTTCAGAGGAACCATGAAAGCAGTATCTGAAATGCAGCTTTATTATTGCCAGTTACTGTGTAAATATTCAACCTGGATGCTTTCTACAATTCCACAGACACATCTGTCAGTGTCAAATAAGCAGTTAGGTAGTTAACAGACAAGAAAGCAAACATTTATCGAACTATTAACAACAAAGTACAGGGCAAGGGATGTGGAGCCGGGATATATTCATATATAAGACATAAGCCCCCCTTATCCCCTCCAAGCTGGATCAAACAGAGAAGAAAGTGAATAAGACAGCACATAACAGTAAGGGCCATCAGACGGTATGTGGAAGGGAAAGCATCATGGTAGGCTGGGACAGTCCAGAAAGGCTTCAGAGAGGCAATAAAACTTGAACTGGGCCTTAAGAAACAAGGCCGGTTGGGACAGTCAGAGAGGAAGACATGAGGTAGGATCATCAGCAAACACGCAGGCCCAGAAATGGAGGAGGAACGCTCACTTGGCTCACCTCCAGAAAGTGAGTGGATAAGCCTGCGTTATTTACCAAGGGCCCAGAGGGGGCTGGTCTGTAGGCAGCCTTCAGTGCTTAGGAAGGTCTGGCCTGAGGCTACAAGCAGCAGGAATAAAGGAGAGATACAATGAGAGAAGAGCTTTCAGAACATTCATCTACTGATGAGTGGAAGAATGATCAGCCCACGGGGTTCAGTAACTTCTTGAGGTCCTATCTGCACCAAGGTCTTTTTACATCCCGGCTCAGCAATCTCCCTCTCACATAGGCCATGTTACGGGTTCTCCACTAGGGTGAGGAAGAAGAAGATGAGATGATGATGAAGAGAAAAACAGGGCTGAGAAACCACTGACAAGACCCAGTCTCAGGCCCAGAGAAGTCAGGAATATCTGTGTTTTATGGGAAGGGAGAGAGGCAGAGGCTGGAGTGGGAAACTCTGGATTTGAAATGCTGGCAGCCATGAGATAGGTGGATGTTCCTTTGCCAAGACAGCTCATCTCTTCCTCTGGGCAGGCGTGCTCACTGTCCCTCACAGTCCTCCTCACTTTGCTAAATTCCCGTCTTTTCTGGGAAGCCTGTCCCCAACTCATGATCTCTGAACTGGTTCAGGGGTCTGGATGCTGCACCCCCCATCAGACTGTGAAGTCCTTGGGGCAGGGGCGAGCTGTGACCCTGCTCTGTATCCTCAGTTTTTAGCCCCATGCTGAGCACATGGAATGAGCTTAATAAATGTTGACTGACTGACTGGTAGAAAGGCAACAGGTATGGGACGGGGAAGGGGGTGGCAGTGGGGAGTCCTTCTGTACAAGGGAGAGCTGCAGCTGCAAAAGTGGACAAAGCTTTTCCTTATCTTCTTCCTCTCCTAGGAGGGCCTGCTCCTGCCCACACTATTTTGGCTTTATTTTTCATTCATCCTACATGTAATTATATACATACATATGGTATTCCTTGATAGAACAGAAGCTCCCTGAGAGTGGGGACCGTTTCACATTTGACTTTGAATCCCAAGGGTCTGACATGTACAAGATCATAGGAGTGCAAAGGTCTAAGAACTGAAGCTCTAAAATTAAGACTTTAAGAAGGGGATGAGGAACAATGGGAAAAAGATCCATTCAAAAAGGTAGGAAAAGAATAAGAGTGGGATTGGGTCACATACATTGAAGGAAGCTTTTTAAGACAGACTGGGTGGCAGGAGAGAGACAGGGCCAATAGCATCAAATGCTGTAGAGAAGACAAGAATGAGGACTGAAATCACTGTTAACTTCTGAGAGAACAATCTCAGTAGATCAGTAAGGACCAAAGTAGGGTGGGATAGTGGCAATGGAAATTACAGAGGAACCTACTAAGTCTGGTTGGGAAAGGAAAGAGAGATAAAGGAGGCAGCTCTGTGAGGGTGGATGAGCAGGGAGTGGACAGTAAGGCCTTTCTGCTTCTGACAGTCAGGGATGCTCTCCATAGCTATATAACCACAGGTATTTGGGGAATGGGGGGTGGGGATGTCACCAAGATTTGGGGCTGGGAGTGAGAATAAGTATATATTTGAAGTCAGAAAGGAAAGAATGAGTAGGGAAGAAAAGTACCCTGGATTAGTGAATAGGAACGGAGATAGCCAATTACCTGGTTTGAGATGCTGGCAACTGCTGATGCTGGAATATTGGCAATTGTGGATGAAGAGGAGATCAGGCTGGCATTGGTACTTGAAGCTGCAAGATTCAGAGTGTCAAAAGATATTAGCATATGATTATGCAGCTTTGAAAGGCCAGAAGAGGCTGCAAATGCATTAAGTGTGTAGGGCAACAGGGAGCAGGCTACACACTTTGGCAAAAGAAGGCTGCAATAGGTTCAATACTATCAGGATCAAAGGGAGATAAGCTTTGTTTCCATACACTAATTCCCAGATCAGACCAGACATCTGATTATTAACAGAAGACCCCTAAACTCTCCCTGGTTCAGGAAGCTTTCAAGTTCCCAAGGCAACACACACAATGTATACTCACGAGAACAATGGTACAAGTTAAACACACGTAACCCAATCATTCTAGCGCATCATCTCTGGCTGCTGGAGAATGAATTACTTGTAATATAACTTGCTAAGGTAAGTCAACAGAAACCCTAGAAAATCTCTGATAAATTCATGTGTGTGTAAGGGTTATTTGGTTCCATTGTCTCCAAATCCCATCATTCTTGAAGTGGAATAATTACCGAGGATAAGGCACTGTGCTTTTATGTCCAAAAATACAATATCATCCTGGCATGTAATAAGTCCTTTATAAATCTTTGTTGGAATAACTCAAAATAACAACTTAAACCCAAATTATTCAACCTAATAGACAATTAAGGAAAAAATAAATGAACGAAAACCCATTTAATAAGTGCTTACTATGGACTGGGCAAAGTGATAAGTCAGAAATAATATAAATAGCAACAACAGAAATACAATATGAAAAACAAGACAGTTCCTGCCCACAAAAAGCTTACATTCCAATAGGAGAAAACACAAATGGGGGAATTGTGGTGAGATTATTCTGATCTCAGGAATAGTATTGTTGACCTCTGTTTACTGTTCCCAGCTTAAGACAGGAGAGGAGAGGAGAGGCATGGAAGCAAGATAGCTGGAGTAAGATAGGACAGGTATGGGATGGGCTAAATATGCTGTACTCCTACCAAGCATGTGTCCAAACTGGGAGCTAGAAAGAGGGTAACATTTATTCTGACCTGGAATAAAGAAACTTGCTAACCAACCCACAGAAATGCAAAAAAGATGATTTTTCCAGTTCCAAGACAGAGGTTCTAGTACAAGTTTTTGAGACATGCTGACATATATACCAGGAAATTCTCTTTACTGCCCCTACCACTACATAAATCATACCACAAAATCTGTTGGTCTAGGGATTAAATGAAGGCTCTCCAAAAACCACAATATCTCCAAGGGTAAGTGTCCAAAGAGAGAGAGAGAGAGAGAGAGAAAGAGAGAGAGAGAGAGAGAGAGAGAGCACGAGCGCCAACTTGGTATCTCCCTAGAATTCAACTCCATGGCATTTCCCAATTTATGATTCTATGACTTCAGATATGCTAGCTTCTCCTTTTCCTTCCTCTTTTTCATAAAAGCATCAAAATGAGTCCCAGATCAACATGTTACACACACCAAAAAGCTTCACCATTAGGAGAATTAAAATAGTTGAAGCTTACTTTTCAACAGTCATGAAACATGGCAAAGGGATCAATCCTAAAGAAAAATTTTCAAAAAACAGGAGGGCAGATGAAGAGGTAACAAAAACTTCAACCATTCAAATGTGAAAATGAAAATGTTTAATTCTGTCCCTAAAACAAAGGCCAACATGATTATCTTAAATAAATTTTTAAGTAAATGAATGTGAAGATTATACAGTTAGGCGTGTTAATAAGATTAGATAGGAATACCCAAGGCTTATGAAGAAGAAAATAAGGACATCACTCTCATCATGAATTCCCCAAAATGCTGAGGACTAGGAGGTCTAGACCTGCTAATCATCAGGTCCTAGAACCTTTGTACTGACATTTTTTTTTGTTTAATTGTTTTTCAGCTATACCTGACTCTGTGACCCCAATGGGGATTTTCTTGGAAATATATTGAAGTGGTTTGTCATTTCCTTCTCCAGTTCACTTGACAGATGAGGAAACTGAGGCAAACAAGGTTATGTGACTTTCCCAAGGTCACAAAGCTAGTGAGTGTCTAAGGTCAGATTTGAACTCAGGTAGATGAGTCTTTCTGACTAAGTCTGATGTTTTCAGAATGCCATGACAATAGAACTCATTTTCCTCTGCAGTAGTCTTCATCCAAATGCTCTCATTTTTTGGGCTTCTTTGCTTTGGGTACTGGCACCCAATGCAGCTCATAGTTCTCTCAGTTATTTCAGCTATTCTTTTTCCTTTTAAATGGAGATGAACAGATTTATACTTTAAAGTATAAATAAAGGTCTACTACCTTCTTTCAAAGTGGCTTCATGGCTCACGAGCCTTGACTAGTATCATAGCTAAGATGATACTAGCAAGAAGTGGTGCACCCCATCCCTGTTAAAGGCCTCTCTATAGATTTTTTTGCTTCCTGGCTGGACAATAAAGGGTAATCAAGACACAAGATGGAATCTAGCAAGGAAGGACCACTCACCTGGTCTACTATCCTTTGGTTTCCAGGCTAGTGAAATCAAATGGGGAATGAAAAGGACACAGGGAAATTCCATGGATCTTGACAGGAACTCATGTTTTCTATTTCTGTTGCCCAGTTAACTGATTAAGCTAAATGGAGATTAAGCCAGGTATAAGAATGCCTTTTAAGTTAGAGTGAGTTTCTGGCTATAACAACTTTTGTCTTACAAAATACAGGAGCATATTAGGAGTAAGTGACACACAATGACTCTTCTGTGCACATAATTATGAAAGTTTAAAAATGAAAGGAACAAATTTAATACTCTGGAAGGGGCCCCAATCCTAGAGTCAGAGAATATGGATTTAAGATTCTGTTATTTACCAGATTCTGGGCAAGTCACTTCATCTCATCTGCAAAAGGAGGAGTTCAATTAGATATTGTGTAAAGCTCCTCCCAAGTTCGGGGTCAATGACCCTTGAATCTCATGAGTTACTGAAAGGAAAACAGAATTCAAATACTTAATTTTATAGATTAGGAAACTGAGGCACAGACAGAGGAGATGTAATTGCCTGAAACTTCATCAGAGAGCTAGGATATGACCAACATCAGCAATAAAACAAATACATGTAAAAAGTTAACCTCAATAATCATATTCCATACTTTAAGTATTATGACTAAGTAGTCATGCTCTCCCATCTTGAAAATTAAAAGAAGTGGTAAGTTAGGAATGGGAGGAATTCTAAATAGCAATCACAACTGTAATAGAATCCTTTCCGCTTGCTGGGTGTACAAAGATGAATAAAATTCTGAAGAAACGAGTGACACCATATTTCTCCAAGTGGGAGTTTCTAGGCAAAAGCTCCCAGCTACTAATTTCACTGGATAGAGATAATAGTTTAGGTTTAATCAACAACTACATTCTGTGAAATCATGACTCTTATCCTACTGAAAGAGATGATATCTCAGTGAAAAAAGAAAGCTCTGGTAGGTTTGTCACACTAGATAACAGGAATGATAGTTGAATCAGTCATTTCCTACAAATAACTTGTTTAGAGGACTCCCTCTAATTGTATTAACAAAGTAATAGATGGAATAACTGAGTAGAATGTTCAGGGCATCCCTAAGGATAAGAAAAGTTACTATTCTCCAAAGGTTAACTTCAGGAGCAAGAAGCAACAGAATTTAATGAATTGGTTCAGAGAGACAGACATCAATTCACTCTAACCAAGCAGCAATGCCAAGACTAGATGGGGCTTCAAAATTTATTTCAAAGACAAAGATAACAGCAGTAGTAAGCTACAAGAGAATAAGGAGAGAGAAGGGAAGGGGGAGAGAGAAAGAGACATAAAGTGAGAGAAAGAGAGAGACATAGAGAGAGAGAGAGAGAAAGTGTGTGTGTCTGTGTTGAATCACTTCAGTGGCTGTAAAGGAAGAATCAGAGTACCAGTCTGATATAACTGATAAATTCTACTATACAGAACTAATTTAATTTCTGCTCATTTGAGACAAATTAGGGATGTTAAAATTAAGTACATTTTGTACAAAATGAAATCAGGTTGAATTAATGTAGTATTGTCCTGTTTAATCTCTCAACTTAAAAATCTTCCAAAAAGAGAACAATGTGGTTTATCATCAACATGATGCTTCTCCTTACTTCAGCAAAGTGTGATTTTTTTTGGGGGGAAGATAGTGTGTGTTACTTTCTCCATCAATGTAGATCATTATTCATCAAGTGACTATCAAGAGAGATGTGGCAAAAACTCACAATTAATGACTGTAACTAATATGATGTTGAACTCCTTGCAACTTAGCGGTTAATTCTCAAAACAAGGATGGTCTTTGTCATATCCTGTTATCTGTTACTAATTTTAGAATCTTCTTTTTATTTCTTCTATCTTCTAGCCTAATAAATCTGATAAAGTTTTTTTTTCCCATTTCATTTTTTTTTCTTTAAGAAATTATTGAACTTAATTAGAGCAATGAAGAAATAAAGCATAAACTGGATAAAATTTCTTGGGCACCAGAGCAAAAATTTAGTTGTATTAGGGCTCAACATATTTACTTTAAATTTAGGAGCTAGCTCCCCAATTTAAGAGCTAGATGAAATTTTCAAGTTGCAAAATAAAAGTAAACAGAAGTGAGTGAAAGAAGAAGGCACAGCAGGTTTCTAACGCATTGTTTAGCACTGAATCTGCATCCTCAAAGACCTATTAAATAGAGGACATTGGGAAAGATCCTTTCCTAGGAGGAGCTCTTCCTTCTCCCTCAAGCCAAGTGAGCAAAACTAAAGCTAGAAATAACCTCTGTTCCTCATACAGGGTCGAAGTCAAGCATTATGATGGGCTTTTTTCCAGTTCTTAAGATAATAAAATTTGAAAACAGAAGCAACTAGGAGACAATGTGAAGAGACCTGCTAAGATTCTGTGGTAAACTGGTCTTGAAGTTATCAAGTCCTCTGATGACATTCTCAGGCAATTGCCAGCGCCTGGCACTCCCTTACTTTTTATCCAATATGACTCCTTCACTTTACATATGATTATACTGAGGCCCAGGAAGATCAAGGATGTTTGTCAGAAGTACAAAGCTAGTGAATGGCTCCTAATCTTACATTCTCTTGCTAAAACCATATTGCAACTATCCTTCCTGGAACATGGGCACACAGCATCGGTGTGACGGTCTACAGCAGCGGTGACTATAAATAGTGTGCCAGAACCAGTTCACCCTGGCTGGCAGAAGCCACTGTTAATCTTTACTTGGAGCAATTACATTTCAGAAATTAGCAAATGCAACAAATCAGGGCATGTTAATAATGCAGACTGAACTTAAAAGTGTGTTGTGCACGCAGCATTTCTCCCAGGAAGACTGTTGGTAAAACATATGCCAGCCCAATCCTAGTTATAAATCACAAAACACTCCATACCTCCTGCCTCCCCAGGGAAATCTTTCACACTGACAACCTCATCACATTCTAGATCTCAAAGTACATTCTCCATCCTAGCTTGCAGCACTGCTAAGATCCTGTGTTTAGCCTTTCTAGACACCAACATGCACACAAGCATGCTTTTAGCTCTACTGTGGCAGCTCACAAGCCCAAAAGCAGGATGCATAATACAACTGACATTCCAAGAGCTAAGCTACAGTGCTATTTGGGTGGGTAGGGACTGGGGTCTGCCTTGGCTCACCAAACACAGAAAGCATGCACAAATTCACATTGCTCCCCTCCTGCTTAAGAATGCAGAGCTTCCCCGTTCCTTTGGAGAAATATGGAGACGTAAAAAACAAAACAAAACAAAAATAACAAAACCATGCCTCTTTACCTTGAATGGGATAAGAGTAATGTGCTGGGCTTGGCTGGCCTGTGGTTAGCCCTGTAGTGCAGGTAAGAACACTGTGTTGACTTGGAGCTGGAGTCTGAATTAAACCACTTTCAGGTTTCATACCTGGCCACAATGCACCTGGATCAGATAAATTGGACCAATTACAAATGAGATACCAGGACCAAAGGCAGGTTTGTTGCCTGAAAACGACAGCCAGTTGGTCTATGTCATAGAACAGGGTTAAAGCTGCTTATAAGAGAAAACTGTTGATCCAAGTTAATTATATTCAACTAATAAATAAATGTACATAGTATCAGAATGAGGTAAGAAAGAACACAGACAAGACATTATTATCTTGTTGAAGCCAAGATCTTAAATGGCCACATAGGCTCATTTCAACTCTCTGGAGAAACTGATCAGTGTTCAAAGGGGAAGGGAAGGCCAAAATGGTGCCTGGCTCCAAGTCCAGAGAGGATATTAGTTTCTAATTATTTTGGACACCATGCTAGTCTCTGCACCATCTCAGTTACCAAGGATATGTCATATTTTGATCAGTGCCCAAGGGGATTCACATAACTGTCCAGTTTCTACAAAAAACACTTATTCCTTAGGCAAATTAAAAAGAAAAACTATCTTTTATCTACTTGGGGGTGGAGATCATTCTAAAATACATCATATACATCACTGAGTCTTCTTAAAAAGTACCCTGAACAGAATTAAGTCCCTTCCAGAGTACCGAGTAAAATAATGCCCTACAATAAAGTAATAGTCTCAGAGGCTGCTGCCTACTCTTCCACTCAGCAGTTCCAGAGTCTTGTATGTCTTAATGTTTGTGTATCTGCTTCTTTCATCTGTTCAATTGTAACAGTTGTTGCTTCTTAATGTGGCTACAGCTGCCCCCACTCTCAAAATCTTCCAAACCTCAATAAGATGTAGAGGTGACCATGGAGTCTCAAAGATTAGGTCAGTGGAATTATTATACGCTCCTACCAATGACTATCTCTGGGGTCTCAGGAATGGCTCCAATGCAGTTTACAAAAAGTTTTTATCTCCAAATTGGTCATTAGCTATAGATACAGAAACTCAAGGGAGATCACTAGCAAGACCTGGAGGAGCTATGCTTTGGATGAAATCACAGATTATTTTAAATAGTTAAGTAATCTGTGGTTTAAGAAACCAGATCAAGAACTATTTCTTTCTTTCTTTCTTTAATTAACTTTTCATTGACAGAACCCATGCCTGGGTAATATCTTCTGGTGGGCAGAAATGTTGTACAGAATGATGCTTGAAGATGTAAATGGATCATCAGTTGAGTCTTCAAGTCCCTTTCTGTACATAACATTATGTGACGGTTTTAATTATAATGGAATTAATCTGATATGAAACTTAACTGTCAAGAAGATATCTTTTTCTTTCTTTTTATAATAACTTTTTATTGACAGAATCCATGCCAGGGTAATTTTTTACAACATTATCCCTTACACTCACTTCTGTTCCGATTTTCCCCCTTCCTCTCTCCATTCCCTACCCCAGATGGCAAGCAATCCTATACATGTTAAATATGTTGCAATATATCCTAGATACAATATATGTATGCAGAACCGAACAGTTCTCTTGTTGCCCAGGGAGAATTGGATTCAGAAGGTATAAATAACCCGTGAAGAAAAACAAAAATGTAAGCAGTTTACATTCATTTCCCAGTAAGAACTATTTCTTTCAAAAAGGATAGAAAAGTTGTTAGGGGTCATCACTGGCTCTCCAATTAACTGCTGGATATAGATTTTGCAACTATCCTTCACAGGCTTGAATGCTTCTTTCCTAAAATGTTTATTATTTTTTTTTTTGGATGATTGGAAAGTCAGTAGTATTCCAAAATGTAGTTCAAAGCAGATTTGTGAATAAGAAACAAGAAATCTATGTCTATGTCAAGGTCAAGGTCAAGGTCGAGGCAGCAAAGTAGTACAGTGGATAGAGCACTGGGACTCTTAAGATACTTACTAGCTGTGTTTTTTACTTCCTCAGCAAGTCACTTAACTCTTTCTACCTCAGTTTCCTCATATGCAAAATGGGATTAATAACACAGCAGTCACCTTTCAGAGCTGTTGTGAGGAGCAAATGAGATACTTGTAAACTATTTAGAATGTGCCTGGCACATATAGGCATAAGAAATGCTTATTCTCATCTCTTCCCTTAAACTCCAGTACTAATTTAGTCTACATACCTCTAAACCAAAGAAGATTTGCTAACAATGGAAAAAACTTAATTGAGTCAGAAGCCTTTTATCTTGCTACTAATTCTAAAAGTTTGCTAATAGATTTGTTTAATACAACTTTAAGAAGTAAATGGGGGGAAGGAAGGGCAGCTAGGTGGTACAGTGGATAGAACGCCAGACTTGAAGTTAGGAAGACCTGAGTTCAAATGTGACCTCAGACACTTTAACACTTCCTGGCTGTGTGACCCTGAGCAAGTCACTTAACCCCAATTGCCTCAGCAAAAAAAAAAAAAAAAAAAAAAAGCAGTAGTAGTAGTAAATGGGGAAATTTCAATAATGAAAACAGTGAATGCTTTATCTAAGTTATGAGGACATAATAACAATACTCTGATGATTCTCTGAGTTGATTTAGGAAGACTAAAGAACAGTATCCCTAAGGTAGATAACAAGAACTTCCCTATAACAGGGCAAAACATTTGATTTTCTGAAGTATTTATGAGATACCTAAAATATTTCTAGCCCTACTATGGTTATTATGACATTCCACTACTTTTCATGCCTGTCATCATGCTCTCTTTTAAAAAGGTTTCACCTCCCCTCAGCAATATTTGTACAAAGATATTCTTATGATAAGAGAATGTTAGAACTTCAGAATCATCTAGTACAATATTTTCATTTTACAAATGAGGAAACCAAGGCTAGGGAGCAGAGCAGAGTGACTTACACAGTGGAGGAGCTGGAATTAGGATGCAGGTCCTTCCAACTCATGGTTCTATGTACTATGCACTAATACAGGGGTCCTCAAACTACAGCCCGTGGGCCAGATTCGGCAGCTGAGGACATTTATCCCCCTCACCCAGGGCTATGAACTTTCTTTATTTAAAGGCCCACAAAACAAAGTTTTTGTTTTTACTATAGTCTGGCCCTCCAACAGTCTGAGGGACAGTGAACTGGCCCCCTATTTAAAAAGTTTGAGGACCCCTGCACTAATACATATGGTCTCAGCCAGCACCTTCTAATTTTCTGAAATTTTATTTTGTACATTGCTTACTAACATGCTAAAAATCTGGGAAATTAGCCCAGGTGGCTTCAAACCAATGCGTGTATACTCCTTGGAAACCAAGGCTTCTTACAGATTGCTTCTGGGTTCCTAGGTAGCAGCATCCTTTCTAATCATCAACACTCCATCATCACCATCATCGCCTCTCTTCCTCTTTCCCTCCCCCTTTCTTTCCTCTCTCTATATCTGTGTGGGTGGTGTGTGTCTCCCTCCCCCAAAAACACACACAATGTAATTAACATCATTGAAATAGCTCCTTAGTGAGGATTAATTTAGTCAATAGCTGAAGAATGCTTCAATGTTGAAAAGCATGGAGCAAATGAGCTCACTCTGTCTCTGTTGACTCAGCAGATCTCAGAATGAGCTATTATTTGATTAAAAATTAAATTTTTTAAGAAAAAGTAAAATGGTAACAAGCAACCAATATGACCACAGGAAAAAAGTCAGGTCCCCTTTCTTTATTTATCCCTCAAATGAAACTGAAAAGCACTGTCCCTTACTTCCTGCTTCTACATATCAGAGATAACACGCTCTCTTCATCTCCTTCAAAGGAGATCATCTAACTACCACTTGCATCAGTGAGGGAATCTTCTTCACTTTAGATCCACCACTGAAAACCAATGACGACTCTCTATGGTGGTCAACAATAGAGGCATTTTCAAGTACTATCCATGTTTCAGACAAACAGAGTATTTTTTTTTTTAATAATCCTGTGAATGTCTAGAACAAAGAGAGATTGAACTAAGACCAATAGTAAGAATTACAATTTTTGAAAATGAAGCAAAAATAAGCGAGGTATTACTCAGAAGCATACACATTTTTCAGAACACGCAAAGTATTATTTAGGGATATCTTTTAAAAGGATGAATTCTTCTTAAAATTATATAAACCTTCCTATACAAATTCTCCTACAAATACTAAACAAAAAGTCCCAAGATAGTAAGTAAATCACCAGAGATAGGGCATACGTATGTAATAATTAAGTTGCAATTTAAACTTCTGAAGATCATAGTGATCTTCATAGACCATCTGATACATACAAGTTTTATTATCAACCATTTACAAATAAGAAAGGGAGGCTCAGGAAGATAGGCAACTTGTTCATCCATGGTCACACAATCAGGAAATCACAGAATCTGAGGAAGGCAGCACAGAAGCCACTGGAATCTAACCAGGGCTTGAACAAGAATCCACTCAATAACATACCTGAAAAGTGGGTATCAGCCACTGCCTGAAAATTCCAGGAAGGGCTCCCCCTATCTCAAGAAGCAGCCCATTCCACTTAGGAGCAGTTTTAATTGTCAGGGAGTTTTCCTTTGCATGAAACTTCTATTTTCTATTTTATAACTTGTCCCATTCCTGAGTTTTGCCTCCTAAAGCCAAATTGTGACAAGTTTCAGTTCTCTATCACAGAACGGTGCACAAGACACTTGACAGTGGCTATCATGACCTTTCTAAATCTTCTCTTTGTCAGATTTAACATGCCTAAGTCCTTGTATATAAGGTTTACGTATAGTGTGGTCCTGGTCCCCAAATATGTTCGCGTCAAGAATCTACCCCAAATTTAAACTGTCAGCCATACAATAAAATAATAATGGGATGATGTTAGACCATCGGTAAGCTAGTTTTAGGTGCATATTACGAAATATCAGCCTTCTTCACTGTGGAAACACCATCCCTTTCCTACCCTCCATCTCTATTTAATGTAACCAGTCAAGGAAATTCTGATGGTTTCTTTGGCAATATATGCAGAGATTCTCTCTACTTTTTAATTTTCATAAATATGATGAGTAGATTATAAAGAATATTTTTAAGAGATGCTATCAATGTTCTTTTAATACTTTCTTAAATGCTCAACACAAATAGGTCTCTACAAAATACATTAAAAATGATACTCAAGCTCTACTTTGTAGAATTTCCTTTTAATTTTAGTTCTAATTTATTCAAGTATCTACCTGGTACCATATTGAAAGTGAGGAGTAACAGCTGGATGGCCTGAGTGCTATCTAGGAAACTTATAGAATATTGGAAGACGACCTAGTCCACTGGCCAAAGGTTCTATGGAAGGTTAATGGGAGAACACAAACAAGAAAAACCCAGGATGAGAAGGTCTGGGATGGGCTGTGTCCTACAAAATGGGAGAAGTAGGTGGTTAAGTATATGCCAAAATATCTGATTCTGGCTGACAACTTGATAGGCAGGAATAACAGACAGTGAAAGCAGGGGATGAAGGATTTAAAAAAAAAAGAAAAAACTCTTGAACTCCTCCACTGACCTAGAAAATATTGCCAAAAATCATTAGTTAATGCTCCTCACTCTGTTGCTTCTTCAGTTGGCTGCAATGAAGGTATAACATTGAGTTTGTGGGTAATAAAAGCTGAGCTTTCTACTACTGTCACACAAAATCCAAATTGGTCCTCACTTGAGGAGTGAAAGTCAAAGGCAGGCACCATTACTGTAGATCTTTAGTGTCTGATGAATACTTGACAATTAATAAAATACACCTTTTCATACTAATTGTAGGCAGGTGGTAAGTCCTTAGCACACTCTACAAACCTTATTTTGAAAAAAAAAATACTAGATATAATTTGAACTGCTATTAAAACTTTTGGTAAAAGCTGACTTCACTGCTTAAATAAAGAATAAATCCACACTACTGTTACAATATTCAAAGGAGTACAAGGACTTCAAAGAACTTTAGCTGACTTAGTTCCAAAAGAGAGGAGATATTACTTATCTCCTCACACAGTATTGACTAAGTCCCCATTTTGGGTAGTGATATATTCTGCAGACATAAAAATAGTCAAAGTATAAACCCTCAAGGGGCTTACTAAATACTAAAGGATTTTAGGTTTTCTATTCTTCCATAGATCTAAAAAGTCACAAGTTTTGGCTGATGACATAGACATGAGTTTACAGTCTCTCAAAAAAGATTTCTGAGACACAATTTTAAGTCTTGTGCACCATACACATGGCTGACATCCAGCAGGCAAGCAGATTAAATAAAGTACCTGTTCAACATAAAACAACCTTCAGTCCTTATGATGTTAGTCATAGCCACTGTTTTGGGAGGAAAGTTTGTAGGATTTTCATTAATATTCCTAGAGAGTGCTTAAATAATATGCCTTACCAAAAGGAGGTAGTCCATAAGGTTGGGATGCCTGAGGGTAGACAGCATAGGGTTGGGACTGCTGAAGTGTCTGGTACTGAGTCTGGCCAGAGTAAGTAGATTCCGATACAGGGACTGAGAGGATATGTGCATAAGGTCTAGAAAATTAAAAACAAAAAAAGTTGCTTACATTAGACACGTCAATTTTATATATTTCAAAAAACATTTAAAGAGTCTCTACTATATGCTAAACATTGTATGGGATACAAAGTGCAGACAGAGTCCCTACCCTAAACTAGTTTTACAATAAGTATGAGAAGCAAGACATGGATAAAAAACTATTACAGATAGAATGCCATGTCTGCCACAAGTAAGGTACAAGCAGTGTACGTTATGGCACACTAGTGGGACAAAGAAAATGTACAGATGATAACATAAATTAGGAGCCATCAAGCAGGTAGAGATTATTGAAGGCTTAATGGAAGTGATGGCAATTTTAGTGGATCTTGAAAAATGGGTAGACTAGAAAAAGGGGAGACTAGAATGGAAGGAGATAAAAGAATAGGCCAAAGATTAGTGATATAGTTCTGTAACAGCAGAGAGCGCATGAAAGGAGTTAGTAGATAAATTAACTCCATGCTAAGGAATATGGGCTTTCCTTGATTGGCAAAAGGAAGTCATAAAGAAACTTAATCATGAGATCAACATAATGATCATTTAGTTTAGGATGACTGATCTACTCATACACACAGGGTAGACTAAAGGAAGGAAAGGTAAAGATATCAAGTTACAAGGCTAATGAAATAGTCCAAACAAGAAGTAATGATAATCTACTACTACTAATACTATTATCAGGCTAATTGTAAAAATGAGATCAGAGAAGAGGGAGGCAAAGAACCATTTTGAAGAAAGAGAAAGTTGTCCTATCCAGGACACTCATAGGCTTATTTCTCCTACAAAAACCTTCCCTCACCAAGGTAAATAGTGAAGATGTAGAATAAGCTGGAAAATGCCAATGTGTGGATCTGTGTTGATGCTCCTCATTACCCCCTAAAGAGGGCCAAAGGCCACTGTCAGCATTTTCTAACAGAATGCTTCCCTGTATGACTTCCAGATTAATAGATTCATGTCTGGAGAATCATAAAACTTATAGAGAGAAAGAGGAGTAAGAAAAAATAATCCAGTATTCAAAGTAAGTTGGTTAAAAAAAAAATCCAGAGAAACAGTATGTGAATTTTGGAAATAGTTTATGAACTTACTTTGCAGAATACATCTGTGAGGTATAATCATTTGATGATTGAGGGATGTAATCAGCACATGTCATAACTGAAATAAAAAAAAATCATCAGATGAAACAGAAATAGAAATATATTTTTAAATAAAGTCAAATATCCTATAGTACAATCTTTAAAAGTAATGCAGGACAACTGGTGTGCTGAGGTGGAAAAATAACTGGACTATATAAGTCAAGAGACTTGAATTCTGGTCCCAAGTGGGACCACTTCCCTCTGAGAGATCAGTTTCCTCTTCAGCAAAACAAGAGGGTTAGAACTTCTTTGGGCTTGGGTACTCTGTTCAGGCAGAAGGAAGTTCAGAGAGAAGGAACATTTTCCACACCCATACAGGTTTCAGGAGGCTCCATATGCTTAGACACAAACTACATAAGGGGATCACAGTTTGCATTCACTGCCCTCTCCAATTTGTAGCCAACTCCACTTCTGGGGATGTAGCAGAAGCAGCTCGCTCTGTTGTCTCTCGGATCCCTTTGGGAGCTAATTGGGAGCAAAGAAAGGTCTTGCCAAGAGGCAAACAGAAGGGTTCTAAAACTGTATCTGCTTCTGATACCTTGTGAAGAATGGGGACTTTTCTGAGCTGAATGGACATCAAAATGATATGGCAGGTGGCAGACTTGGAAAACTAGGGTTCCAAAACTGCTTTAGAATCAGCAAAGAGCTAAGCTGAGGACCTCCCTGTAACTATCAGAATTACAGAAATTTAAAACTGAAAAAGGTCTCTAGGGATCATCCAGTTAATTCATTCACTTTACAGTGGAAAGACTATAAATCTGTAGCAGAGAGGCTTTTGGACTTCAGTTTACAATCTTGTCACTTAAATAAGACAGTCTCTTATTTAAAGGACTCATTCAGGGCTGTCCAATATCACTTGAAAAGAAGTCAAAACCAGAACATAAGTCCACATTCCAAGGGGATCCTCTTCAGGCAACAGGCCTTTTCTTAGCAACACCCTGTTATCTTTCTTCTGGGAAGCACACCCTCAAGTAAAGGAAAAACCAGGCAAAATGTTCACATCTCAGTGGTAGGAAGCAACCTATTGGATCTTATAGGATAAGTCCATGTTATAATATTAGATATGACCACGATCTTTGTCTAAAATTACTAAGCGTGTGCTCTCTAGGGTAAACTATGGAAAAGTAGACCAAACTTCCTCTTTCTAAATGATTTTAAAGAAGTCAGAGTACCTTTAGTTCAGGGGAAGAATAAAGTCAGGTCAAGTGGGACCAATGTAAATAAATGTTTGAATGACCCTGAAACAGAATGAGTCTCTGAAACACACTCTCAACTGATTCAAATTTATAAGAAATCAAGCCATTCTCCAATTGATAAATGGTCAAAGGATATGAACAGACAATTTTCAGAGGATGAGATTGAAACTATTACCACTCATATGAAAGAGTGTTCCAAATCATTATTGATCAGAGAAATGCAAATTAAGACAACTCTGAGATACCACTACACACCTGTCAGATTGGCTAAGATGACAGGAAAAAATAATGATGAATGTTGGAGGGGATGCGGGAAAACTGGGACACTAATGCATTGTTGGTGGAGTTGTGAACGAATCCAACCATTCTGGAGAGCAATCTGGAATTATGCCCAAAAAATTATCAAATTGTGCATACCCTTTGATCCAGCAGTGTTTCTATTGGGCTTATATCCCAAAGAAATACTAAAGAAGGGAAAGGGACCTGTATGTGCCAAAATGTTTGTGGCAGCCCTGTTTGTAGTGGCCAGAAACTGGAAAATGAATGGATGCCCATCAATTGGAGAATGGCTGGGTAAATTGTGGTATATGAATGTTATGGAATATTATTGTTCTGTAAGAAATGACCAGCAGGATGAATACAGAGAGGACTGGCGAGACTTACATGAACTGATGCTTGAAATGAGCAGAACACTTTGACAACGATATTATATGAGGACATATTTTGATGGAAGTGGATTTCTTTGACAAAGAGACCTGAGTTTCAATTGATAAATGACGGACAAAAGCAGCTACACCCAAAGAAAGAACACTGGGAAACGAATGTGAACTATCTGCATTTTTGTTTTTCTTCCCGGGTTATTTATACCTTCTGAATCCAATTCTCCCTATGCAACAAGAGAACTGTTCGGTTCTGCAAACATATATTGTATCTAGGATATACTGCAACATATCCAACATATAAAGGACTGCTTGTCATCTAGGGGAGGAGGTGGAGGGAGGGAGGGGAAAAAAATTAGAACAGAAACGAGTGCAAAGGATAAATGTTGTAAAAAAAAAAAAAAATTACCCTGGCATGGATTCTGTCAATATAAAGTAATTATTAAATAAAAATTTAAAAAAAAATTCAGAAATTAAAAAAAAAAAAAAAGAAACACACTCTCCAAACAACCAAATTCTTCTAAGTTTAAGGAATAAAATCTACTTAATGGGAAAAACTGACACTTAATGGGAAAAAGATGAGCAGGCCTTGCTTTCTCTAATTATCTAATGTGTCCCATAGTTTTGGCCCTGGCTATTACCAGGGAGGAAAGAAGAAATCACTCTTGAAAATTTAAAGGTCATGGTCAAAAGGAAACTAAACAAATTAAGTAACCACAAGTATTTGGGCTGATATTACGAAGTGAGGCAACAGAATGGGTTCAAATGCTGAATCTGAAGTCAGGAACACCCGAGTTCAAATGCAGCCTCAGATATTTAACTTAGCCATGTGATTTTGGGCAAACACTTAAATTCTGTCTTTCTCAGTGTTCTCAACTGTAAAATGGAAAATGAGCACTTACCTCCCATGGTTGTTGTGAGGATCAAATTAAATAAGACACATACTGCACTTTGAAAAATGTAAAACATTATACAAATGCTTAGTATTAATAGTACTGTGAAATCAGTTTTAATACCAATTCATATAGATAGAAACTGCACATTAAACAGAAAATCTGACGTTACCATAATCTTTTACTTGAGGGTCTTTTAAAATCTTTTCCCTAAACTATTTTAGTCCTCAAAGATATTATCCAAAAGAACACAAAGTAAAAATTCTGGGAGTTGTGAGTCAGGGGTTTAATTAGATATTACCCACTGCTCCAAAAACAAGTGAGATCTAGCCCCAGATTCTTGAGAGCTAGGAAAATTTAATGATAAAGGAAAAAACTGGTAAAATACAACAGTAAAATCAAAAGAGAAGTCAAGGAGAATATGGCATATGTCAAGGAGGGACTTGTACTAGGGAATCCTCTAAGGGTTGGTTATGGATTGGTCTAGTGTCATTATTTGGAGAACTGGGGGGAAGAAGAAATACATTCTGAGCATCAAAGTCACCTTAGGAGACAGAATTTACATTGGTTGAGAGGTAGGGCAGACAGCTTCAAAGTAGTGCCTTTTACAGCCATGAAATGGGACCTTTAGATTACGATGGGATATTCTAGGGCAGGAGTTAAGAACTCTTAGAATCTGCAAAATTTTAATAGCTGAATTTCAATATAACAAATTTTCATTTCTAATCTTACATATTTTATTTTATACATTTGAAAACAATCAGAGAAAAAATTCACAGAACAAAAAAAGATGAAGAATCTCTGCTCTCTAAGATAAAGTGATGAAAAATCTTGGAGTGAAAGGGAAAAATTTTGAAAGGCAAATGTCCTATGGAGATAGAATTTTTAAAAGTAATATGGTGTTTAGCATCTGTATCTCCCTCTCCCTCTCTTTTGAGAGGTCTCACTATCTCACTCAAGAAGTACAGAGTCCACTCTCAGTTATGATCTCATTAATGAGCAGCAAAGAAGCTTTTAGACTTGTTTCTTCTCCAAACCTGGGCTGCTTCACCCATCCCATCAGGAGCTCACACTAATGATAGCAGGTTTACTGAAGATCCCTAATTATCTTTAGCCTATTTGGAGCTAAGAACTCCCAAGCTCAAGAAATCACCAGCCCAAGACTTCCCAGTGGCAGAAAAGGGACCAACTTATTTCTTTTAGATTTTTTTTTTTTTTTTGGTATGAAACTGAGCCTTCCTTCATGTGTGGATTGCCCCTAATTAGAACATGAGCCCTTTGAAAAATATGGTTCTATTTTCTTGTATCCTAAATGCTAAGTATGGTGCTGTGCCCTTAATAAAGGCTTCTCCATTTCATTCCATTTTTTGACTGACTGATTCAAAATGTGTATAGACCTCCTATAGGAGTAAGTACCCTTTGTTATTATTGTGATCTAACAAGGAAGCTAGGGGAGCATAAGTGAGAGTTTGGTAACCTACAAATCTTGAAAACAAAAGCAGACTTGGTTCTCAGAAGACTTACTTCAGATATTAATGTGACAGCTTAATAGTAATTTGCACAAGTTCTTAACTTTTTCTCTTGGGCCTAAGTCTTGAAGTCCTATGAGGATTCACAAGCTTTTCTGATGCTAAGTATGGCCCTAATCTCCCTAGGAAACATCCCCTCTGCTTAGAATGTGAAAGAAATGACTGAATGGGATTCACTGCCTGAGCATCTGAGTGATTTGTGTTCTCCATCCAAATAGGTCAGGAGAAGTGAAACTGGTCCTTTCTGCACACCATGAAAATGAATTACTGAAGGGATCTGTTTCTTGGGTACTTACTTTCATCTGACATGGTAAGGTTTGAAGAAAGACTTGAAGTTTCAGGTTTCTGATCACTGCCTTCAGGGTTGCTCACCTGACTAGAAAGAATCAAAATTAATGTTAGCCACCAAAATCACAATTGAAATGACTGACAATGTTTAAACATTGGCTTCTTCACATCTCAGGTGAAAGTGCTCTTACTCTATCATCTGAGCCCATAGCAATCTGCCTTTCTTTTCTGGAGTCTCTCATGGGCTAATCCACTTTCTAATTATCTGGACACATTTCATAATTTCCCCTACTGAGTGGTAAGCTCTCCCAAGGATATGAACCTTGTTTTATTTACCCATACCTCTCCCCCAAACTATATGAAATTTACCTACACACAGAGGGAAGTTTGTATATTTATGGGTACATAATACCCATTTTTCCATATTTATGGGTGGAATAAATAAATGTTCCTGGTGAGTCTGGAAGAAACTCTCTCCAACCTGATCTTGCTCCCTGAAGGGCAATGAGGCTTTGAGACTCTCAGGCCTATAAGATCTTTTCGAGGCTTTCAGGGAAAAGTTAAGGACAGGATTCCCAAAGTGGCCCCCCCAGAAGAAGTTCCAGAAAATAGTCTGGTTTGTGGTAGAGCATAGGCTGTTATTACTAAAATTACAATAATTACTATAAAATAAAACTTAACTCCTAAATGCTTTTTTTCCATTTAAAAGAAACAAAAACACATGAGAGGAAGAAAAGGAAAAGTTTAAAGACCTACTGGGTCTATTAGGGATCAGGAGAACTAATTTGCACACAGATTCAATATACTAAGGGCCAGATTATGTTCCCAAAGAATAATACAGAAGAAACTTATAGCCTATGAATGAGATATTATTCCTATCTCTTGACATCAGCACTATAAAAGAGAGCTACTTTATTATTCTCATTAAATAGAAAATTGATGGAAATCCCTCTCCTATCCCCCAGTAACAATACATTCAAACCCAAGATTAAGTAAATCAGATAACAAGTTAAGAAAGGTGATTAGAATGGGCTAGTAGCAATGTCCCAAATATTGATTGTAGGAAGACAGATACCAGTGCTTACAAACATGAAGTACATTTCCCCTCCAAGGTTCCTGTCTCTTCTCTTTCTACAACTGTCTCCTCTACTTTCACTTCTATTTTTTTCCCACTCTTCCACTATTTCTCAGCTTTAGCTCTCTCTCTTCCTGCTGCTTTGTGGCCTTGATGAGATGCTAGTTCTCTAAGAACTAGAGTAAGGGGATCCATAGGCCCAGAAGTCTCCAGTATAAATAGTGTCAGTAAAAAAAGAACAGGAAGAAAATAAGAAGTTAAGACCTGACAGATATAGCTGTATCCAGCCTACTATAAGATAGTTGTTTTTTTTGTTTTGTTTTGTTTTGTTTTTTGGGGGGGATAGTGGTAGTGGTGATGGAGATTGAGGTTAAGTGACTTGCCCAGGGTCACACAGCTAGGAAGTGGTAAGTGTTTGGGACCAGATTTGAACTCAGATCCTTCTCACTTCAGAGCTGTTGTACTTTTCCACTGTGCCACCTAGCTGTCCCAAGAGACATATTTTTTTTTAAAAAGTATTTCATTGGTTCGCTTCTTAACATCATATATATATTTTTTAAAAATGAACAAAGGATAGTATCATAGTTTTTCCGTTAGATTTAAGTTATTCATTAAAAGGTGTCTACACCAACAGGATAAATACAGAGAGGCTTGGAGAGACTTACATGAACTGATGCTAAGTGAAATGAGAAGAACCAGGAGATCATTATATACTTCAACAACGATACTTGTATGAGGATGTATTCTGATGGAAGTGGATTTCTTCGACAAAGAGAAGATTTAACTCAGTTTCAACTGATCAATGATGGACAGAAGCAGCTACACCCAAAGAAAGAACACTGGGAAATGAATGTAAACTATTTGCATTTTTGTTTTTCTTCCTGGGTTATTTTTACCTTCTGAGTCCAATTCTTCCTGTGCAACAAGAGAACTGTTTGGTTCGGCACACATATATTGTATCTAGGATATACTGTGACATATTTAACATGTATAGGACTGCTTGTTATCTGGAGGAGGGGGGTGGAAGGAGGGAGAGGAAAAGTCAAAACAGAAGTGAATGCAAGGGATAATGTTGTAAAAAATTACTCAGGCATGGGTTCTGTCAATAAAAAGTTATAATTATGAAAAAAATTAAAATTAAAATTAAAAAAATTAAATAAAAGGTGTCTACATATATGACCATTCAAAAAAGTTTTTCTACGTCAACTGATCAAGAATAACTGTCTTGCAATTTCAATAGACTTAGGATGGAAAATATCATCCACATCCAGAAAGAGAAATATGGAGACTGAATGTGGATTGAAGCATACTATTTTCACCTTTTTTGTTTATCTGTTTTTTTCTTTCTAGTGTTTCCCCCCTCTTTTGTTCTGATTCTTCTTTCACAACATGACTAATATGGAAATATGTTTAAAATAATTGTACAAGAATAACATATAATCAGATTGCTTAATGTCTCACACAGAAGTAGGAAGTAAGGGAGAAAGGGAGAAAAAATGCAGAACTCAAAATCTTACAAAACTGAATGCTGAAAACTATTTTTACATGTAACTGGAAAAATAAAATATTACTAAAATTTTTTTAAAAAAGAATAATTGTCTTGTACCAGGTCTCAAACTACATTATAAAACAATAATTATCAAAACAATCTGATACTGGTTAAGAAATAGAGTGATGGATCAATGGAATAGATTAGGTACAAATTATATTACAGTAAATGACAGAGTAATCTGGTACATGATGAACCCAAAGATTCAATTTTATGAAACAAAAACTCATTATTTGACAATTGGGGAAAACTGGAAAAAGTGTGACAGAAAATAAATATAATAAATCTCACACCATATATCAAAATAAGGTTAAAAAAAAAGGGGGTACATGATTTGCCCATAAAGTATGATACCATAAGCAAATTAAGAAAGTATGGAATAGTTTATCTGTCAGATTTATGATAAGGGAAGAATTTAAGAAAACCAATGCAAACAAAATTAGAAGGAAAGCAGAATACTGGGGGAAATTTTACATCAAGTATCTTTAATAAAAGCCTAATTTCTCAAATATATAGAAAATGGAGTCAAATTCATAAAAATTTATAAAAAATACAAGTCATTCCCCAATTAAACTAATGATCAAAGAATATGATAAAGAAATCAAAGCTATCTAGAATCATGAAAACAGTGCTCTGCCACTACTGATCACAGAAATGCACATTAAAATAATTCTGGGGTATCACCTATCAGAGGGGATAATATGAGAAAAAAGTGAAGTGTTAGATGTTAGAGAAGATGTGAGAAAACTGAGATACTAATGCACTATTGCTGTAGGTATGAATTAGAAATCAAAGGTATGTCCATGAAATGGAGAATGGTTAAACAATCTGTGGCATATGATTGTAATGAAATATTATTGTGCCATAAGAAATGACAAGCAGGATGATTTCAGAAAACCCTGGAAAGATAAGAATTGATGTGTAGTAAAGTGAACAGAACCAGAACATTGTATGTTGGAGTTCTTGTTCTTCTCAAAACGCAGCCAGGTGATAAAAGTTCAGATCTTTTATTGTTTCTAATATAGCCCGGTTAGCTTTCTGGTGAGTCTTTCAGACCAGCTTGGTCTCAGTGGGGGGAGTGCAGGAGCCCAGCGACCAATCACAGTGGTGTGAGATGAAGATGAATCTGGTTGTCCCCTGAACTCTCGACTCGTAGCTTCTTCCTCTGAAAACTCTTTCTTCTGCCACCAGCCAGCCAAGTGGAAAATATTATTCTTGCTTCGGAGAGAGGGCTTCTGGCGTAATTCCGCTGAAATCTCCCCGAGAGCCTCTGTCTGTCTCTTTTTATATGAGAGAGAGGAATTGTGGGATACGAGAGGAATTGTGGGATACAAGAGAGAGGGATTATGGGTTTTCTCCCATAATGCTCTCTGGCCCAAAGAGCTTCAAGGGAGGTGTGAATTCACAAAGTTACAAAGTTTACTTTGTGAATCTCCCATACTTGTGAACTCCAATGAGTAAAGGTGTAAACACAAGCATTGTACTAATTAGTTCTACTTAGTACCTTGTTTCAGGTTCTGGCCCAAAACATCTTCTTGTAAGATCAGATCAATAATCTATCAACTCTAATGAGTTAGCAGTTTGTAAAGATTCCAACAATTGTACATAGTAATTACAATATTGTGTGATGAAAAACTGTGAAAGACTTAGCTATTCTCATCAATACAATGACTGAAGACAATCCCAAAGGACTAATAATGAAACATGCTATATCCACTGCCAGAGAAAGAAATGATATTGACTGAATACAGATCAAAGCAAGTTATTTTTCATTTTTTTTCTCTTTTATTAGTCTTCTTATATAGAGTAACTAACATGGAAATGTTTCACACAATTGTACATGTCCTCGATCTGACTGCATATCATCTAAGAAAGGAGAGAGAATTTGGAACTCAAAATTTTAAATAAAAATGTAAAAAAATTTTAAAAAGAAAAAGAATAATTGTCTCTAAATAGTATTTATCTAGAAGGGTATTGGCATAGATATGAATTAAAGTTAGCATTTCCCCTCCAAAATAAAGCCTTAACCTTGCTTATATTAAATGAAAAAGAATTTTAATATAGCTTTCAAGAAACAAAGCACTGGTGTGTCAATCAATAAACATTTATTGAGCACCTACTAAGTGCCAGGGAGGCACTATGCTGACCACTGAGATATGGAATATGGTCTTTATAAGTCACAGAAAAGAAAAAAAAATGCATATTGAACTTCCAATTACACAAAATAGGATTATTTTCTATCCACCAACCTTGGAAATTCAAAGAACAGCATATTATCAACTGAGGGCAGAGGAGTATACACTCTTACATCCTGGCCCCAAAATCCAAGCAGCCAAGCAAGGAAAACATCTTGGAAGAATTTTAAAAACCTGTTTGTAGTTTTTATAACTAACCATATAACAATACTATGGTGAACAAGCTGATCTATCTCACTTGTGTGATACTAAAATAAGCAAAACTCACTGCTTGAGAGGGAAGCATTTTCTTCTATGAGATCAAAAGTGCTAGTGAAGCTCCTTAATACCTAAGCAAGCTTACAAGACTAAGTACAATTCAGGATCCCTATGGGGTCAAAGTGTTCATTCTTAGCTTGGTTGGGCTAAATCCACACATCAAATGATCCTTCTCTAGACTGTACTAATTCCATACCATCTATAAAATCTGTGACTACAAAATCTTTTCCTGTCATTATAATCACTTCTATTATCCAATCCAAATTGTGATTAAGGATCTGTACCTGAAAATAGCCCCTATATTTAATAATAATAGCACACATACATACAACAATTCAATGACAATTTCTGTAGTCACCAAAACATTACTCTATATAATTTGTATTTGGGCAGTTCCTTACTGTAGAGCACAGATGTTTATTAACTGAACAAAAAATAAAGTTAAGCTTGCAACAACCAATAAGTTTCAAGGTCTTTCAAATTATATAAAAATGAACTTGCTGAAATATTTCAAAAGTTCTTAGGTTGAAAAGTTGGAACTGCACTATGATATCAAACCAACTGCAAAAGCATGTATCTGCTATCTCTTGTGAACAGATCACTTGGATATAAAAAGAATCTTTAAGACACGTGTAGCTTGTCCCATATCATTTCATGATCTGATCATGTTTGAATTTCACAAAAGATTCATATTGCTGTTTATTTTGTACAGAGAAATTGCTCAAATCCCTGTCAGTCAGCATAGTCTTTTAAGAGATATTCACACAACATTCTCCTCACCACCCTTTTTCAAAATGTAAAGGCTGTCTGGCTTATATTCATCCAGGATGAACCCGGAGAGCTAAGTGTTATAAGTCCTCAGGAGTGTGAGTGACTCTGGTTTCCTCTAAGGATCACTTCTATCTCCATTGAATAGCAATTGTATTCTTGGTGAATGCTATAAAACCTTTGCTCAGGGCACCATGGCCCAGGCTAGCCAGAGGGAGGCTGGGTGGTAATGAGGACTCAGTAGTCTCACAGTAGACCTCTTTAGGCCATATTCAAATTGAAGAATGACAAGGGAGTGATACCAGCAAGGCAGATCAGCCTCAACGCCTAGGCTCAGAATTGGGCCAAGATGACTCCAGTAGTGCCTCTGGCACAAATGTGAAACTGTTACATGTATGTGGGGGAACACTACCAGCATCAAAGTCACAATCATCAGGAGAACATGTCAGTATATAACAAGAAATGACAGCTGTGAGAAAGCACCACTGCAATAGACTCCATGTGAGAGAACTATAGTTTAGTTCTAGCTCTGGCCTCCTGCAGGATCTGGGGCAATCACTCAACTTCTCTACATCTCTGTTTCCTCTGTTCCTTCCTAAAATGGAAGGATCATATAAAATGATCTTGGAAGATCCTATTTGTATTTCAAATTCTATGATCCAGAGATTAGTGGGGAGAGAGTAGGTATTGACAAATGACCTTGAAAATCAGGAGAGAAATGATGACAGGAGAACCATGATTAATCTGTGATGGGCTGGGGGGGAGGGAGAGAAGGGGGCACAAGATGAAGGAGAGAGGACAGATGGAAATTTATTCCAGCAATCTGTCCCGGAGCCGCTCCTTGTCTATCAGTATTTTCCAGAATGGGTCAGGAGATAAAGGAAAGAAGGCAAACTATGAATGGAGAAAGAAAGGAAGGAAGGTGAAAGTGATAGAAAGGGAAAGGAAAGGTGGAGAGAGAAGGAGGGAAAGAAAGGAAGGTGAAAGTGATAGAAAGGGAAAGGAAAGGTGGAGGGAGAAGGGGGGAAAGAAAGGAACACATCAAAAAAATCCTGGAAAAAGTGCCTGAACTCAAAGGGCCTGTGTGGCACAGGGCAGGTCATTTATCATTCATGACTGCCTTGGTTCATCTGTAAAATAATGATAATAACCAACAACAACAACAATAAACAACAACAGTTGGTTTTTAATCTACCCTTTTAAAGCTCCAAACATACCAAGAACAAGGAAGTGAGTTCTCAGCTAGCCTCAGATTGCTGCATCCTAAACCAGTATCTGAGTTAGGATTCCCACCCAGGGCTTCTGGATCTAAGTCTTGCACTTTATTCTCTATGCAAATCATGTCCACCATTCCTCTCAGTCTTAAATCCCATCATCACCCAGTCTAAAGAAGCAACACACCCAAGATGTGATAGAGAAAAACAGACCCAAACAGTCCAAAAGAGATTTCACATTTCTAAAACATGTGTGGAAGCTATTTTAAAAATGGACAAAATAGCAAAAGTTATAAATGTGAAAATTATTTACCAGAAGTACAAAACAAGAAAGAAATGCCTGAATCTACAAAAGTTCATAATTTTTCAGAGTACTATATATCAAGTCTATTCCTATATACTCCTCATAGTATTCATAAAACTCTAAATACAAACACTACTTAATGGATCTCCCTTAAAGAAAAAGGAGTGGGGCACTGTTCTTAACTCTCTCTTGAGGTTTAGAGGAGGTGAGGATTAGAGGAGAGAGAGGCCTGTGATCTTACTACCAATGTAAGCTAACATATTCCCTACAATTTATGAGGATGCCTAAAGTATAGGGATGTTAGGTTACCTGCCCAGGCTCATAGAGTATTATGAACTGTCCAGCAGCTGGACTTGTTCTGGACTGAACCCAGGTCATTCTAGTTCCCAGGTGAAAATATAGCATCCAGTATGACATGCTATTAACCAAAAAGGGAAAGCCAAGTAAGGCTAAGGGGAAATAAATACATAGAGGGAAAAGAAAAAAGGGATAATGATATCATTTATATTTGTACAGAAGCTTCTATCACCAAAGTTGTCATGCATGTTACCTTATTTATTTACCTCACAACAAGCTTGTATTTAAATAGGTAAGAAATGGTATCAGTCAAGCCTCAATAAGCCACATACTCATTTTGGACTCTCTTCTGTACTTGGTTAAGTAAAGGTGGTGTCTAAGAGTATTTGAATGTATGTAATATACATGGGAAATCTGAAAATGTCTTCCAAAGGCAAAGTCCTCCATTAGCACAAATAACTGAGCATTAAATATAAACAGAAGTCATACTCCTCCACCCCAAACTTTCAAAAAGAAACAAGTATGTTTAGAGTAGCTTTGTGTAGTAATTCAGGAAAGAACAAAAACAGAGGAGGCAGGGGATGATCTAAAAGTCTTCTAGAGGCCAGAAAGTATAGTTTTCAAAAGTTTTGGTCAATCTAGTCTTGACCAAAAAATCTAAAAAGATGACTGGAATAAATGCCATTCCTATTAAACAGTCAACAAGTACTATACCTGTTGGTAATCAGTAAATGGAGGTGGGGGATGGGAGAGAGAATGTATTTTGAAGAAATATTTCCATCTGAAACCAAGTTGTTAGCAGTATGAAAAGTAGACATAAATGATAAAGTGTTAAATTTGGGACATCATTCCATCCAAATCAGAGCACACACTATGAAGAGGGGAAAAAACCCCAGAAATAATGAAGACAAGATTGGAATGGATTATAAAAAAGTTCAACTTTACGCACCTTAAATTCTGCTCTCCTGAATCCTGCATCTTGGCTTTCTTCACCTGCAAAGAAAAATTGATAAATGTATACTAAGAAAGTGATCTTTCTAGTCTAGAGAGAATCTAGGGGCTAGATAATGGTAAATTTCTATGGAAGCCAATTATTGATTTGCTTATTATAAGATTTTATTTTGAGAATAAATTAAATAAGCCCAAGTACATTTGTATACTATGATTAAATAAACTACTTTAACTGTTGGTTGGATAAAAAAGTTTTTTATATCATTGTGATTATGGTTATCATTATTATTGTCCTTTTGGCAAAACTTATTTCAAAGCTAAACTTTCATCAGAAAACAAATTCATCTAAACTGACATTAAGGTATACATCACAGAGATAATTACATAGAATCATTAGTTGGAAAAAACTTTAGATATCATTTCATCCCACTTCATTTTGAACCCCTATTCATTTTGAAGAAGAGAAAACTAAGAGAAAGTGATTTCCCCAGGCTCAATCACAGATTCAGGACTAGAATTAGGTTTCAGCTTTTCATATTGCTCTCCAGTAGACTACCTTGCCTTCTCTAACACATATAGTCCAAGAAGACTTTTCTATTTGTGAGAGAAACAGGTATTTAAGTTGAAGGCCTACAGAAATACAATTTTCTAAGAAAGGGATACAAATTCTGACTTTAAACCCTATGGAATCAGAATTTTAGAGGAAGAAGGGAAAATCAATTAGTCCAATCCCTTCACTTCACAGAAAAAGCAGCTGAGACCCAAAGAAAGGCAAGGAACCAAAGGGCCATAATGAGCCAGTGACTGAGCTACTTCAAACCCAGAACTTCAGACAAACAAGTCAGGGTTCTTTTTACTCCACTACACTATTCCTCTATGAACTACCATAATATTTTTTCTTCCAAAGTTATTTTAAAATTAAAAAAAAAATCCACCAATAAGTTTTGCCTTGTATTTCAAAATTTTTAAAAATTAATGTTTATTCCCCTAACATGACAACTGCAGAACACAAGCATTATTATTGGCAAGGATTGAATGGTTTTATCTTAGCAGTGGAGAGCTTAGCACAGATCTTTTTTACATAATAAGCATTTAATAAATCTTTTTGTTAAGTCTATTGAATGAGGACATGAAAAAGAAAAGCACCTAGCCAGTATCATACAATGTAAAGAAAATAATTTGAAAAATATCCTAGGGACCATATTCCATAATTTCTTTTGCTATTCCATAATTCCTTCCATAATACATTTCAATACTTCTAACATTACAGAAGGGTCATTCCAAAAACCCTATATTCTATTATATATTCTATATATCTCATGTTCTGAACACTTGTGAGAATGAGGCACTCATTCAATAATGAATTAGTTCATTCTATATTCTGAACAGCTCTGATTGCTAGGATACTCTACCTTGTACTGAGATAAAATATAACTCTTTTTACCCCTAGATTAGATGAAATCTAAGGATTTTTCCAACTCTTATCAGTCTATTTTCTCCTTACTATTAACAATGACATAGGTAGGCTAAATTTTAGTACATTTAAAATATGCCTACAATGGGAATCTCTTATTGTACTTCCTGGTAACATCAACACATGAAGATGTCTTCTTTTTAAACAAATTAACAAAAATACAACAAGTTACAGAACCCTGAGAGATAAAAAGGTCTTCCGAAGTCAGCTAGTAATAAGCCAGTAGCCAAACAGGAATGCCTAATAAGTGGCCACTTTGCTCTAGTGGAAGACTCTAATGAAAAGGGGAATATACTATCCAAATGCTAATCAATAAACACTGATACAATTCATTCTGCTTTAGCAAGTCATATTATCATCTCCATTTTTCAAAAATAAGAATCAAAAGCTGATAAAGTTAGAAGGGAAATAGTTAACTGGGGAAAAAATTCATTCAGCAAGTTTCTCTGATGAAGGTCTCATTTAGAAGCTATATAATGAAGTGATTCAATTCATAAGAATAAGAGCCATTCCCTAATTGATTAATGGTCAAAGGATATGAACTGGTAATTCTCAAGGGAAGAAATCCAAGCTATCTACAGTCATAAGAAAAAATCACTCAGATCACTTAGCAAATTAAAGCAGCTCTAAAGTAGTTAAGTCACTCAACTGCACAAACGCTTTGTCTCAAGAAAAATAGTATATTTAACATATACTTTAACATATATAACATGTATTGGTCAACCTGTCATCTGGGGGGGAAAAGGGGGAAAAGGAGAGGAAAAATTTGAACAAAAGGTTTTGCAATTGTTAATGCTGAAAAATTACCCATGCATATATCTTTTAAATAAAAAGCTATTTAAAAAAAAGATCTATACTCAAGGGTTGAGATTTAATAAAAAATAATACATTTTTAATGCTTTATCAAAGATTCTCTGAAGCAAAATTGGGAAAGGATGCAAAGTATAGTCCTGGATTTGTGCTCAGAAACCAGAGGCTTTATCAGCCATTACCCCTCTATCTTCAGTGCAAATTTCAAGTTATTCCAGGTCAAATGATGAGATTCAAAAGTTACTCATTAGCAAAACACTTTGAGGAGGGACAGGGTGAAAGGAGAGAAAGAATAAATGGGGGGAAATAGAATTAGCAAGAGTAACTGGTTTGTTTTTTTTTTAAATAGCTTTTTATTTACAAGATATATGCATGGGTAATTTTTCAGTATTGACCCTTGGCAAAACCTTTTGTTCCAATTTTCCCCCTCCTTTCCCTCATCCTTTCCCCGAGATGGCAAGTTGAGCAATACATGTTAAATATGTTAAAAGTTTATGTTAATACAATAGCAAGAGTAATTGTAAAAAAACTTTTAAAGCAAGTTCCTTTCATAAGGTCTCATTGTTCAAACTGCACTGGCCACATAGTAGTCTGCAGAAAATGCTTTGTACACTATAACCAAACAAAGTAATCACCCAAAGGGAAGAAAAAAAATTACTTTATTTGAGTTGGCAAGGCAATACATAACTGACAGGTAAAGGAAACACTGAGTTACAATAAAGATATAGTTTTATGGAACAGAACATAGGTCTGGAAACTTGGGAGAAAGGTTCTGGTCCCCAGTAATGCCACTAACTCAACACTAGCATTTGGTAAGCCACTTAAAATCAAAGAACATAATTACAAAATATCAGAACTAAGACCTCAAGAGGCTATCAAGTACAATCCTCTTATTTAACAAATGAAGAAACCAAGGTTCAAAAAAAAAAAAAAAAAAAAAAAAGGAACGATCTGCTTAAGTCCAAGATGATTCATGAAGTGATAGGGCCAGGGAGCTTCAATCCAGACTGTCTAACTTTTGAGTCAACCAAGCCTTGAAATCACATGCATGATGCCTCAGAAGCATGGGCCTCAGTTTTACCTATAATATGAGGAATTAAGATTAAGACAATGTCTAAGAGTCCTTCCAGATTCCAAGGTTTGGATTCTCTGGGATAAAGCAGTACTCCTGAACAACAATCTGGAAAGACTGTCTTAAAAGATTGTAGTCATTTCTCCCCATCACAAATGACAGAAACTAGATAAAAGAAAGCATTTGGAGAAGAGTCAAAATGCCAATAAATATTTATAAGAGCCTGTCATAGTAATGTGGGTGTGGACCAGGACAACTTCCAAGTATCTCCATTCCCATCAGAGTACTGTCTTCCAGATAGATGGCCCTTTGCTTTATAGCTCATTCTCTCTTATGTAAATGCAGCTAATGCCAGAGCAAAACAGAGGATACTAAAAGGAGAGAGTCACATTTAGCTGTCATCCCTCTTCCCACTTGCCTCCTGGGCTGCTAGACAACATGATGGCAGTGATAGCATATGGTAAGCAAGCATGGAGAGCAGAGTCACAAGGTAGAAAGCTGACCAAATGCTGAGGAGGAACTCCATGGGATTCACAGATCTCCATATCCACCCCAGAACTTTCTCTTGACTTCTAGAACTGAATCAACTGTGTGATAGACAATTCTATCTAAATCACTCTCTCAAACTCAGTTATGTACAAGACAGAATTAATCTTTCCTCTCTAAATGTGTTCCACTTCTCTATTTGGGAGGAGGTATACTACCTTCATCTCTCATTCAGGTTTGTGACCTGAGTTGCAAAGTGATCCTTAACTCTTTTCCCCTTCTTAATCATTCCATGTCCAATCAATTGGCAAGCCTTGTCCATCCCACCTTCATAATATCCTGTCATACATTCCTCCCCTTCCTCTCATATAGACACCAATATTTAGGTATTCAACACCTTTCACTTGGACCAATCTAGTAGTTGCTTGTTGGACTTCTTGTTTCCAATCTCATCCTACTGGCAAAACAATTTTCCTGAAGTACAAAAATTGACCACTTCAACTTCTTTTTAAAAAATAAAACAAAAAAAAAAACTTCAGTGGCCTTCCATTGTTTACAGTCTAGCTTCTTAAATTGTAGTTTGAGACCCCATGTGGGGTCTTGTAACTGAATTGTGGGGGGAAGGTTTGGAAAATTATGATTTATTATCAGTAAATATTGGGCAAAAAGAGGTTGCAACTGGAAGTAGAATAAGTTTAAGAAGCATTGGCCTAAAATTAAGACAACTCTGAGATACTACTACACACCTGTCAGATTGGCTAAGATGACAGGAAAAAATAATGATGAATGTTGGAGGGGATGCGGGAAAACTGGGACATTGATGCATTGTTGGTGGAGTTGTGAACGAATCCAACCATTCTGGAGAGCAATCTGGAATTATGTCCAAAAAGTTATCAAACTGTGCATACCCTTTGATCCAGCAGTGCTACTACTGGGCTTATACCCCAAAGAGATACTAAAGAAGGGAAAGAGATCTGTATGTGCCAAAATGTTTGTGGCAGCCCTGTTTGTAGTGGCTAGAAACTGGAAATTGAATAGATACCCATCAATTGGAGAATGGTTGGGTAAATTGTGGTATATGAACGTTATGGAATATTATTGTTCTGTAAGGAATGACCAGCAGGATGAATACAGAGAGAACTGGCGAGACTTACATGAACTGATGCTAAGTGAAATGAGCAGAACCAGGAGATCATTATACACTTCGACAACGATATCGTATGAGGATGTATTTTGATGGAAGTGGATTTCTTTGACAAAGAGACCTAACTGAGTTTCAATTGATAAATGATGGACAGAAGCAGCTACACCCAAAGAAAGAACACTGGAAAATGAATATGAACTATTTGCATTTTTGTTTTTCTTCCCAGGTTATTCTTACCTTCTGAATCCAATTCTCCCTGTGCAACAAGAGAACTGTTTGGTTCTGCAAACATATATTTTATCTAGGATATACTGCAACATATCTAACATATATAGGACTGCTTGCCATCTAGGGGAGGGGGTGGAGGGAAGGAGGGGAAAAATCGGAACAGAAATGAATGCAAGGGATAATGTTGTAAAAAAATTACCCTGGCATGGATTCTGTCAATATAAAGTTATTATTAAATAAAATAAAATAAAATATTTAAAAAAAAAAAAAAGCATTGGCCTATAAGATAAAATGCCAACTCCCCAGACAGACATGTAAGGTATTCCATAGCCTGACTCCTGCCTATTTTTCCCTACCTCCCCCCTTTATGTCAAACTATGCTTTTTAATTATACTTTTTAATATGCCCTAAACTGAATTAATAGCAACTCCCTGAATAGGACACGCTATCATCTGACCCTAGGATGTACTCAGATTTATAAAGACTGAGTTTGCTGCCTTTGCTGAATCCTTGTCTTTCTTTAAAGATCATACTTGTGAAACACTCAACATGATGTCTTGCATCTAGGAGGCATCCTAAAAAGGGCTAGCAGTTATAATTATGATTTTTTTTCAGGGGCTAACTCTTCTCTGATCACCCTCATGGCAAGGATTCACTCTCTCCTGAATTCTACTTGTGCTATGCTTTTTGTTAGCTTCCCCTCAAGCAGTACATAAGGGCTTTGAGGCCAGGAACTGTTTTTTTTTTTTTTTTTTTTTTTTTGTCTTTCTATCCTCTATGTCTAATAGAAATACTTGCACACAGGAATTATTTAAATTTGTTGAATGGAATATTACTGTAACTAAAATCTGACATAGCTAAACTAAAAAAAAAAATCCCAATCTAGTTCATTCTGTGAATCAGAAATACTATAAACTATCAAAGTTAAGGTTTAGAGTAACATTACAATGGCTAATAGTGGTGTGACTTAACAGATAAAATAACGAAAATTGTGGCATATTCAAGGTCAGTGATGAAATGATAATGTTGATGACAACTAAAAACTATAGTTATTGGCTCAAATGGTAGATCATATTAAAGAGAAGCCAAAAAGGACATTTTTTTAAAATTCTCAATCAACATTTTCAATACTAAGAATAAGTTTTCAAGATCATGATGTGTCATCACATCATACAAATGACAACTTAATTGTGCTATTCATAAATTTCTGATATGTCACAATATGATCTACTGTCAGTAAAAGGCATTATTCTCTGAGTAGTAGTGATGGGTTTTTCTGGTGACTTGGAAGAGATAAACAGACAAAGAAACAAGTGTAGACTGTTTGTGTAACAAGTATTTTTCTCGCTACAAAGCACCTCTACCTTTTAATTAGCTCAGACCAGGATCTACAAAACACAAAGAGAAATAGAAAGCTGACTACTACCTAGTAAAGCTGTAAAGACTGTTATTCTGGATAATTCACAATCTTTTTTTTTTTTATTCAACCCAATACCTCCTATACTGAACTACATGATGTTAGGAGATATAAAAAGAATGATGAACTTCAGAATTACAACACAAAAGATATAATTATTGAACTGTTATGCATTTTAAATGAAGCCAATCAAAATTCGACTATACTTTAAAAGATTTTCACAAGTCACTGTAGATTAAGAAAAAAATATTCAGCCTCTGGTAGCCAACATTCTGGTGAAGAATTTTCATTTTGCTAGGATAGTCTGAGAATAAAACACAGTTTGTTGTTGCTGGACTCGTACAGAAAACAATTCAATACAAATAAAGCAAGGAAAAGTAGTTATCATTACACTAATGAAGAATAAATTCAAACAAACTAAGACCAGACCAGTATCTTATACTGTATAGCAACATGAACTCAAAATGGGGGGGCATGATTTAGACATAAAGGGTGATATCATAAGCAAATCAATGGAGCCTGGCAGCTGCGGTATGGTAGAAATAGCACTGAAATTTGTGTCTAGCTCACATTATCTCTCCCAAAGTTAGAGAGGAGATTTGGTGATGTCAATCAAATCCAGCTGGCCTATAATAAGCTAAGTTTAGAAATCTATTTCTGCTAATTAATGTTGTATTCTTGCCTCAAAGAAATCTCTTATCCTAAGGGGGATGTGGGTGAACACCAGAGAGTCTTGTATCTTTGTACCATCAAGTTCTCCTTCAAGGATGGCTGGTTGGCTATTCAAAGAAGTCTGGGCCACTAACTCTAATCTTGCAGGTAGAGTCAAACAATATAGACAGGTCAAATAAGATGAGGAGTGAGAAAAGGCCATTAGGTTTACCGGATGAAAAGCCAGATTTAAAGAACTGGTTAATATCCCATTGGTAAGGAAGTTGGAAGCAGCCAAATATAGAATCATCCTTCTAGAAGTTTGACTTGGACATGAAGCTGGCAGGCTAAAATGAAGATTTTTTTGAAAATGGGGAGACCTACATACATGTTTGTAGGAAAACTTTTTTTTTTTTTTTAATGCCTACTATATGCAATATACTGTGTTATCCTATGGGTTTATAGGGACAAATGAAAAAATAACCCATGTCTTCATGAAGCTTATATTCTACTGGCTGTTATTTTTTAAAGTTAATTATGTAAGATAGTTTGAGAAAAGAGGGGGCTAACAATTAAAGGTCATCCTTTGTTTCCTTCAATTAAAGTTCCCTAGCTCCCTTCAAGGTCATGGAAGGGAAGGAGGGGGTTGCTGTTAGCCTCTTATTCCTAATTTCCAAGCCATCATGTTGCCATCACCCTCATGATGCACCACCCTGTAATCAATTGCATCATTTCCCCACCTATCTTATACTGTCTTTTTTCCATGCTTGCAAAATGGAGTTGTTTTTGGTTTTTTGGCTAACTGATGCTGTCATTAAATCTATTTTATTACCAGGTTTGCATCCTGCTAATAAAATTATTACCTTGATCAGAGAATATGGGTCTCAGTTTACCTTTGTTGACTTACACTCAAAACACAATAAAATAATCAATTACTACAAACTTTTAAAGTACCTATTACATGGCAAGCATTGAATTAGACTAGGAATACAGAAAAAAAAAAAAAAAACCAGAAATAATTTCTGCCCTCTTTAAGGAATTTATAATCTAATAGGGAAAACAACATAAATACTACTCTACAAAGACTGTCCCTCTCAAAAGTTACTAGTGGTAAATGCAACGGCCTTTTCTCATTCCTCATTCTATCTGACCTGTCTACATTGTTTGAATCTACCTGCAAAGTTAGCGATAGAAGCCCAGATTTTTTTGGACAGCCAACCAGAAAACCACACATGAATGTAAAAACAAAAACAAAAAACAAACAAACAAAAAAACAAGACAATGTGGGCCTAGGGAAGAAACAGAACACTATCTCCTCAGGTAAATCAGAAAAGACTTGATGTATAATGTGTACCATAAAGGAGCTGTATTATAAAGGAGATTAGTGATTCCCAGAGTAAAGGATAGAGAGGGAACGCATTTCAGGAATAGGGAATAAGTTGGACAAAAGCAGAATAGCAGGAAATGGAATTTTCTGGGATGAGGAAGAAGGTTGAATGGTTGAGTAGATGAAAGCAAGCAATGTATGATAAGCCTAGACAGCTAGGGTAGCTGCATGTTATAAAAAGTTTTAGAGGCAAGAGGGAATCACTGACTTTCATTATGAATGGGTAGAAGTGACAAAGTTACAAATGTACTTAAAGAGTATGACTTTGGACAGAAGCAGCTATATCCAAAGAAAGAACACTGGGAAATGAATATAAACTGTTTGCATTTTTGTTTTTCTCCCCAGGTTATTTTTACCTTCTGAACCCAATTCTTCCTGTGCAACAAGGTAACTGTTCGGTTCTGCACACATATATTGTATCTAAGATATATTGTGACATATTTAACATGTATAGGACTGCTTGCCATCTGGAGGAGGGGGTGGAGGGAGGGGAAAAATCGGAACAGAATTTAGTGCAAGGGATAATGTAAAAAAAATTACCCAGACATGGGTTCTGTCAATAAAAAGTTATAATAAAAAAAAAAGAGTATGACTTTGGCACCCATATGAAACTAATGAGGAATCTATGTCAATAGTTCAGGCAAAGCTGTAATAAAACACTTATGCACAATGATGGCCAAGTCAGTGACTTGGTCAACAAGCATTTAGAAAACAATTATCCAGGCACTAAACTAAGTGCTGGGGATGCAAAGTAAAGTAAAAATGTTTGCTCAAATAAATAACTAGGTTAATCTAATATACAACACAGAGCAAATGGAAAGTAGGCTGAGAGAGCAAGGTGCTGGCAGCTGGGAAAATGGGAATGATCCCCTGAATAAGGTGAGATAGGAGCAGTCTTGTAAGAAGCCAGGAATAATAAGGAAGCAGAACACTGTAGGAATGGGGAACAGAGTACAAGAGCTTGAAAAGGGAGAGGCTACTCTGGGTGAGGGATAGCCACGTAAGTTGGAGTAGCCTGCTTATAGTGCATGAGTTTGGTGAGGAGCTTTAAATCCCAGAGTAACAAGGGCAAAGATGAAGGCCTGAGCAAGAATACTATTTCCCATTTGCTGCTTTCTGGGATTTCATCATTTCTAGAAACTCATCAATCTGTAAGATGAAATCACCTTGGAAACTCACATTTCCTCAGCATCCTCTGCCTGAGGGCCCCTTTCCTCTCTGAATCCACCTCCATTAGATTTGGCTCCTGGGAAATTCTCTTCATTATTTCCCACCTTGGCTAAAGAAATTCATCATGCTACCACATGACTATGTATACTATGACCCTACTATGACTCCATCCCTCAATTTTAGCTCTTTTTTATGTGCTGTTCTTCCCTATTAGACTGTGAACTCCTTGAGGACAGAGACTATTTTATGTCTTTCTTCCCTGGCACATAGGAGGTGCTTAATAAATGTTTACTGGTTCTTTCTGAAAAATTGAAGGATGAAAGGAATGGAGAATATGGTGAGGAGGAACAACAAGGCAAGAGCTATGGGTAGTTAGGTCTCAGGAAAAATGGAATGATTAAGAATCACTTTCTGCAACAAGAAAGTGGAACACTTGTAGATGACAAAATGATCAAGTGTTTGATCACATCTGAGCACAGAGATGGGGATCCATGTGAAAAGCACTGTGCAGATGGATGAAGAAGAATTAACCACTGAATGGATATGAAGTACTAAGAATTAGGGAATTATGCATAAAGCATTTACTGGAACAGTGAAGAATCAGACAAAGGCATTTCAACATTCCCTACATGTGAGGAGATAACATTCTTCTTTTTTTTTAATAGCTTTTTAATTACAAGATATATGCATGGATAATTTTTCAGCATTGATAATTGCAAAACCTTTTGTTCCAATTTTTCCCCTCCTCCCCAACCCCTCCCCAGATGGCAGGTTGACCAATATATGTAAAATATGTTAAAGTATACGTTAAATACAATATATGTCTACATGTCCATACAGTTATTTTATTGTACAAAAAGAATCAGACTTTGAAATAGTGTACAATTAACCTGTGAAGGAAATCAAAAGTGCAGGCGGACAAAAATAGAAGGATTGGGAATTCTATGTAGTGGTTCATAGTCATCTCCCAGAGTTCTTTCACTGGGTGTAGCTGGTTCAATTCATTAATGCTCTACTGGAACTGATTTGGTTCATCACCTTGTTGAAGAGGGCTACGTCCATCAGAATTGATCATCATATAGTATTGTTGTTGAAGTATATGATATAGAGAGGAAATCACATTCTAATGGATTATTCTGAGATTACAAATCTGGGTGATTAGAAGAACTCTGGTGCCTTCAAAAAACAGGGAAGTTTGGAAAAGGGATAGTTTTGCAGGTAATGATGAGCTCTGTTTTGAGATTAAAGAGCTTAGGGGGCATTCAGTTTCAAATATCCAACAGGTATTTGGTAATAAGTCATTGAAACTTAGGGAAAAGAATAGGGATTCATATATAGATTAAAAGCCATCTGAATAGAAAGATAATTGAAACACATGAATTTATGAGTTCAATCATTAAGAAAGAATGTTGAAAAGAAAAGAAGATCCAAGATAGAGCCTTGAGGTATATCCAAAAGTGAGGTTAGGATATGGATCATGATCTTGCACAGGAAACTGAATAGTGGTCAGATAGATGGAGAGCAGTACTATGAAAAACTCAGAAAGGAAATAGTGGTCAATAGTGTTAAATGCTACAGAGAGTGAGTGTTGAGAAAGTGCTTTCAGATTGGCAAGGAAAAAAAATCAGTCGTTTATTTCAAAGAGAGATGTTAAAACAGGATAAAAAAGAAAGAAAATAAGCACTTGTTAAATTCCTACTATATGTCAGGAACCTACACAGTTCTTTGAAAATATGATCTCATTTGATAAGGTCAGAAAACAAATTCTGAGGGACTGAGAAGTGAATGACAGAAGAGGAAATGGAGACTACATGAGAAGGACAGCACAGTCAGCAGCACAGTATAAAGGAAAGGGCAGAAGAGTCTATTACAAAGCAGGATAGATTACTTCTCTCCAGAGTTCTAAGAGCACTGGTTTACTGGGCAAAAGTATCTTCTAGCTATCGATCTATGGGCCTGTGATTCCATAATCTGTGTTTGGATTCCAGCTCTTTAATTGGCTGGGTATGACCTTTGGGTAAGTCCCTTGTCCTTTCCTAGACATTTTTCTTTAAAGAGAAATGTTTCTCCAAATTTTAGTATTCTTTGCTTTTAACTATTAAAAAATGTCCATGATATATCCACTTAGTACTCAAATCTTTCAGGCTATTTTTGTGCTTTGTAGAGGTGCTGAAGACATCAATGTCACTTCAGGAATAAGGGCTGAAAATTCAAATACTCCATGAGAACCAGCTAAGATTCATGCTCAAACTAATTTTCATATGAAAGGCCTAAAGAATGATTTTACTTTTTTAGAAAAGGCAAGAAAAGGTGTATCTTACATCACACACAAAAAGTGAATTTATAAAAAGTATATGCAAATGGATTTTCTATAAACTGATCGTTTCAAATGCACTAGATCTTCAGCACTTAGCCTGGTGCATAATAGGTTCTTATTAAATATTTACTGATTTGTATTAAATGTAATTAAGATAAACATTGTTTAATCATTAATAGGTAGCTAAATAAAAGATACCAAGAAGTCTATATTTTAGACTATAGATTTATGTCTGGCTTCATTAACAGAATTAAAGCTATGATTTCTAATAAAACCAACTTGCCTGACTGGGAGAATTTAGTTTAAAAATGACAACAAGACCAAAAGTCTTCATTCTACCCTGGAAGATACTATCAACTTGACAATCCACTAGTCTAACCTGCAAGAAAACAGCAGCTCATATTTGTTACAAGTTGTTTGTCTGAAATAACAATGGCTAAAGTCCCCATGGTACTTTACAGCTTAGCTTACAAAGAAAACAACAGCTGTAGGAGAGAAATAACTGGAATATAATTCTTTCCAATTTACAGTTGGGGAAACCAAGATAAGAGGCAAAGTCACAAAGCAGCAGAACCTCACTGGAACCTGGTTCTAAAAGCCCACTTATTTTTCTTCATGTTTCAAAATAGTCCAGATATTTTGGGTAGACTTTTTTGGGGATATCCTAGTTGGTTCGCTTTTATTTGGAGCAGTAAATTTGTTTTAAATATTAGCAAAACTGAGAATCTACCTTGTAGATGTCATTAAGAGAAATATAAAAGAAGGAACTTCGTCACCATTTGTTTTAAGATCTAATAAAAAAATTTTGAACAATATCTTGAATTTCTTACACCAAGCTTTTAAATGACTATCTTTAAGTTTAAAAAACAAAAATAATACTTACTGGCTGCTCTGGTAAGTCCTGTTCCTCTTCCATGAGTACCACCTTTCTGGAATAGGCTTGTGTGACTGGATTGCAAGTCTTCTTAGCAATCTACACAGTCTGTTAAAAAAAATGGGTGCATAGCTTTATGTACTTGAAAAGTGCTTATCATCAAGGCCATCATGGATAATTTTTTTTTTTTTACCTATATTGCTCTCCCCACCTGTCCACATGAGTTACAATCTTCAAATAGCAAACTTGCACGTGGCTTTTCAAAATAGAAATGCTGTACCAAGTCTCAAGAAAGGGCTACAAGATTGTTTTTCACCTTACAAAAGCCAACACGTGTAGCCATTTCAACTGTACTTAAATCATGGTTACACTAATGCTTAATATATGAGACCTCTTACAGTGAAAGCCATGTGCACAGAACTAAAACAAATTTCTTTAGGATTAACAGTTACATCATAAATGATAAAACCGGTCTACCATGCCAATAAGCAGTGATAACATCTAACCTGTTTTAATGTAGAACATTTATATAACTGTTACACCAAAAAAAAAAAAAAAAAATTACTAAATAGGACAGCCTAGAGTATCAATTAAATGCATCTACAACTAACTACACCTGGTTAATTTAAAGTGAAATAAATTTTTAAATTCAGGCATATTCAAAATTAAATATATATATATGTGTTTGTGTATATATACACACACATGCACATACATATATATAGACACTGATAAATATATTTTAGGCATGGTTAAATAATGAATAATCTTTTAAGTTACTACATCCAAAACATTACTTCAAATTCAAGGACCATTTGACTCTGAGGTAAATCACTTCCATAAAAATATTCTCTTCAATTACGTAAGCAAAATTTTCTTAGTTTTAAATTCATTCACTGTACTAATTTTCAAATTAGAAAACATGAGTTAGAACAATAAAAAAATTCTAACGACAAAATTCTAACACTATTTGATGGTAATAATCAGCTTAAGGTAAGGAAGGAAGGAGAGGAAAGAAGGAAGAAAGAAGAGAAAACATGAAAAACTAGGTGTGTTGGAATCTTTACAAACTGCTAACTCATTAGAGTTGATAGATTATTGATCTGATCTAAAAGAAGATCACCACATAGGTGCATTAAAGACATCATTTATATGTGAGGCAAAGGAGACTAGTTTCTATTGGAATGTGTTTTTTATTTGCTAATCTTTCATTAAAATGTATAAACTCCCAAATTTCTTCTGCCAACACCAATCTCCAACTCAAAAAAGAATGGAGACTTACAGACATACTGGAACAAGACATTATTAAAGTACAAGGAAATATTCATAGGCTTCACATGACTTTTACTGTTATATCACTCAACATTGTAGGAAAAGTACTTAAAGAATGGAGAAAAGGGAGAACAACAAATGTGCTCACATACAGTATTTTACAACTCCTAAGTGGCTTTATTGAAGCAGCTAGGTGATACAATGGTTGGAACTTGAAATCAGGAAGATCTGCATTTAAATCCATCTGGGCAAAAGACTTAAAATTCTCTCCTCAGTTTTCTTTTCTTTAATATGGGGTAATAACAGCACATATGTCAAAGGGCTGTTGAGAAGACCAAATGAAAATAACCTGTACAGTGTTTCACAAAACTTGGACTGTTATATGATTTCAGTTATTAGTAATAACACCATTATTACTACTGCTATTTCCTGTCTCAACTTAAAGAATCCCACCAGGAAAGAAAGTTCAGTCCAGTTGAGTTTTCACAATCTCAAAACAGATTACACAGAGCCTAGGCCAGTTCTGCTTGTGAACACACTACTCCCTCTGAAACTCTTTGGCTCAGCGCTCTTTCAAAGAAGTTAAGAAATTAGGTCTGAGCCAGAATGCAAACTCACCTGGATTCAGGTTGCACCACAGATGCAGATGGAACTAATCTATAGGCAACTGTCTCTCCATATTGAAGACTAAAAGTTGTCTTAATCCATAAGTATGACATTTAATAAATGCTTGTGGACTGTTACCTCAATCGTCTCATCTGTAAAATGAGCTAGAGAGAGAAATGGCAAACCATGCCAGTATTTTTGCTAAGAAAACTCCCAAAAAGGGATGTGACTAAAAAAAATCCACCCATTTTAAGAATTATTCTCACACAGCTAGTATTTGAGGCCAGATATGAACTCAAAGAGATGTGTCTATCTGACTCCAGGCCCTATGTGCTATTCCAGTCAGAAAGGCCTGCTCTCAAGTTCCTCTTCTGACACATGTTAACTGTGTGACTCAAGCTACTCAACCTATCAGTAATTGGGCTAACTGGGTCAGATAACTGCTTTTTAGTTGCAGAGAGAGTGTAAATCTGTACTGGTATAGAAAGTGCCTCAGCTGCACTCTAGATCAGTGAAATTTGAGGATTGGTCACAAACATAATCAAAGGGAATGGTCTAAAATATAAGAAAGTCACATTTTCACCAACAAAACCCAACAGCAAGAGATACAAAGAGAAATTCCATTCAGAATAACTGTTGATAGCATAAAATATTTGGGAATCTATCGACCAAAAGAAAATCAGGAATTATATGAGCAAAATTACAAAAAAGTCTCCACACAAATTAAGTCACACTTAAATAATTGGAAAAATATTAAGTGCTCTTGGATAGGCCGAGCGAATATAATAAAGATGACAATACTCCCTAAACTAATCTATTTATTTAGTGCTATACCAATCAGACTTCCAAGAAAATATTTTAATGATCTAGAAAAAATAACAACAAAATTCATAAGGAACAATAAAAAGTCAAGAATCTCAAGGGAATTAATGAAAAAAAAAATCAAATGAAGGTGGCCTAGCTGTACCTGATCTAAAATTATATTATAAAGCAGCAGTCACCAAAACCATTTGGTATTGGCTAAGAAATAGATTAGTTGATCAGTGGAAAAGGTTAGGTTCACAAGACAGAATAGTCAACTATAGCAATCTAGTGTTTGACAAACCCAAAGATCCTAACTTCTGGGAAAAGAATTCATTATTTGATAAAAACTGCTGGGATAACTGGAAATTAGTATGGCAGAAACTAGGCATGGACCCACACTTAACACCATATACCAAGATAAGATCAAAATGGATCCATGACCTAGGCATAAAGAACGAGATTATAAAAAAATTAGAGGAACATAGGATAGTTTATCTCTCAGACTTGTGGAGGAGAAAGAAATTTATGACCAAAGATGAACTAGAGACCATTACTGATCACAAAACAGAAAATTTTGATTACATCAAATTAAAAAGCCTTTGTACAAACAAAACTAATGCAACCAAGATTAGAAGGGAAGCAACAAACTGGGAAAACATCTTCACAGTTAAAGGTTCTGATAAAGGCCTCATTTCTAAAATATATAGACAACTGACTCAAATTTATAAGAAATCAAGCCATTCTCCAATTGATAAATGGTCAAAGGATTTGAACAGACAATTTTCAGATGATGAAATTGAAACTATTACCACTCATATGAAAGTGTTCCAAATCATTATTGATCAGAGAAATGCAAATTAAGACAACTCTGAGATACCACTACACATCTGTCAGATTGGCTAAGATGACAGGAAAAAATAATGATGAATGTTGGAGGGGATGCAGGAAAACTGGGACACTGATGCATTGTTGGTGGAGTTGTGAACGAATCCAACCATTCTGGAGAGCAATCTGGAATTATGCCCAAAAAGTTATCAAATTGTTCATACCCTTTGATCCAGCAGTGTTTCTATTGGGCTTATATCCCAAAGAAATACTAAAGAAGGGAAAGGAACCTGTATGTGCCAAAATGTTTGTAGCAGTCCTGTTTGTAGTGGCTAGAAACTGGAAATTGAATGGATGCCCATCAATTGGAGAATGGCTGGGTAAATTGTGGTATATGAATGTTATGGAATATTATTGTTCTGTAAGAAATGACCAGCAGGATGAATACAGAGAGGACTGGCGAGACTTACATGAACTGATGCTAAATGAAATGAGCAGAACCAGGAGATTATTATACACTTCGACAACGATATTGTATGAGGATGCATTCTGATGGAAGTGGATTTCATTGACAAAGAGACCTAACTCAGTTTCAATTGATAAATGATGGACAGAAGCAGCTACACCCAAAGAAAAAACACTGGGAAACGAATGTGAACTATCTGCATTTTTGTTTTTCTTCCCGGGTTATTTTTACCTTCTGAATCCAATTCTCCCTGTGCAACAAGAGAACTGTTTGGTTCTGCAAACATATATTGTATCTAGGATATATTGCAACATGTCTAACATATATAGGACTGCTTGCCATCTAGGGGAGGGGGTAGAGGGAGGGAGGGGAAAAATCGGAACAGAAATGAGTGCAAGGGATAATGTTGTAAAAAAAAAAAATTACCCTGACATGGATTCTGTAAATATAAAGTTATTATTAAATAAAATAAAATAAAATATTTTTAAAAAAAGAAAGTCACATTTTAATCTCACTTTTAGATCAGATAGTCATTTTGATGTATTAATAAAGATGTTCTTTCTTCTCCCTGATCTCTTCCTTTTTAATTAGGGGAAGTTTTAATAGAAATTGTGGCCAAAAGCTCATTTCTTACTATTGATGTGGGAAAGATTCCTATCTTTTATTCCCAAACCCCCTTAGTTAATGTAATTAACCCTTTAACTCACAAATTCTGGTCCCTTTGTATTCCAAAAGAAGATCCAGACCTGTCTCAGGCCCACCCTGATCTGAGCTAACTTTGGGGCTACACTCAAAAAGCCCCTCTAGCTAAGTCTCCTATTATAAAAGGGCCACGCTGGGAACCCTCTCTTTGCTGAGATCCCAAACATGCTAGCCATGTGAAGACTCTCTGTCCATTGGACCCTCTGTCCAGTGCCCTCCTTATCTCTACCTTCACCTATCTCCTTACCTCCAAACCAATAATAAACCTCTTTTATCAATCTAGCTCTTGGGCCAATAAATGCCTTTATTGGGGACTTGCACCGCTACTAGACCCCATTTACTGCCGTATCCTTGCTCCAAATCCAAGGGGGTTGCAGGGGAGCTCCATTTGACTCCCTGTATCCCAAACCTGCCACTAGACCTCAACTAAACCCTAATTTCATTTAGGTACCCCAAATTTAGACCTCAACACTATCACAAAGACTTTGGGGACATCTCCCCACCATTCCAGGAGGAGATTCCAGGTTCATGTACACACTAGGCTAGATGATCTCTGAGGCTGCTTCCAACTCTGAAATTCGGTGATCATCTAATTAAATGAGTCATTTAATAAAATGTTCTTTCTATTTACTCATGCTTCTGAAGAAGATGAGGAGAATGGCATCTGATCATTCTCAAGATTTATTGCTAAAGACCTTTATGAAGAACATCTTTTGCTTTCTAAAGAAAGTAACAATTTTTTTTTGGTCACATGGTATATATAATTATTTCTATGTCCTAAGACAAACCAGAGGCCAAGATGCTTACTCTGAAATGAAATCTCCACAGGCTGTCTCAATTCTCTAAATGTTCCTTTAACATATTCTATAAGGGAAGGAGGAGGAAATAGCATTAGCAAAACCAAAGTTCTAGCTTTTTGCAAGGTTTTGCATTTATCCCAAGTCAAGAAACATTTATTAACTAACTTCTGTGTGCCAGGCAGTATGCTAAGCACTGCCAGGAAGAATGGTTTTCCCAAAGAAGGGAAGAGATTGAACAGAAAATTCCCTCTAATCTCTCAAGTCTGTCTTCAAAAAAATCTACCTTTAGTTATAAAGCAAGTCGTTTTCTCACTATGAAAAGAGAATAAAGGGAAAAGGAACAGATCCTGAAATTGTGATGACTTTCCAGGCAGTACACATTAGTAATGGCAACTACTCAGTTCACCTCTGAAGTGAATACCTCATCACCTTTGAAGATTAGATCAGATGAAGATCTGAAAGCCCTTAGGTCTCCTTATCCAACACCCTCATTTTTTCACAGACAAGGAAACAGATTCATAAAAACTAAATAATTTGTACAATATCAGCAGCAGGATTTGAATCTAGATCCTTCAACTCAAGCCCCAGCACTCTTTCCTCACATCTATTATCATAGAATCTAGAGCTCCTCCACTTGCCATCTTTTCATCTTTGTTTTAGTATACCTGGTTTTGCAATATAAAGAAAAAGATTTCACTCTATTACTTCATCCTGAATTCACAAATATTTTTGCCTACCCCGAATTAGAAAAACCTGAACCAACCATAGGGCCTCAAAGGGCAGCATACAATAATTCTTTATGGGATTTGTTTGTTTGTTTTATACATTTACCTCCTAGGTTTGTTAACCATCTCAAATCCATTCTATGAAACACAAGTAGTTGATAGATAACTATTATACTGTAACAAAGAATAGAAGAGGGGCAGAGTGTAGTCCAGTTTGCTTAGGACATGGATTGCTTAGAATCGAATTGTAGAGGTCTGACAGATGAGCTTTGAGGTTCTTTTCAACTCAAAATCTAAATCAAAGTACTGTGATACTGTATTATTCTTTTTTCATAAATAAAGAAAACAATACAATTGTGGATATCCCCTTTGACTCAGCAGTGCCATTACTGGGTTTGTATTCCAGTGAAATCATGGAGGAGGGAAAGGGACGCACATGTTCAAGGATGTTTGTAGCAGCTCTTTTTGTGTTGGTAAGGAATTTGAAACTGAATGGATCCTCATCAATTGAGGAATGGCTGAACAAGTTGTGGTACATGAAGATAATAGAATATTATTGGTTTTATAAAAAATTTTGAACAAAATGATTATAGAAAGACCTGGAAAGATTTAGATGAACTGATGCTGAGCGAAACAAGCAGAACCAGGAGCACATTGTACACAATAACAGTAAGAATGTGTGATGATCAACTATGAAAGTCTTGATTCTTCTAAGTAGTTCAGTGATCCAAAGCAATCCCAATAGACTTTGCATAGGAAATGCCATCTACATTTTGAAAAGGAACTAAGGAGACTGAATATAAATCAACACATGTTACGTTCACTTCTTTTTTCTGTTTTGTTTTTTTTTAAATCTAAGATTTTTCCCTTTTGCTCTGATTTTTCTCTCCCAACATGATTCATAAAGATATATGTATTAAAAATAAACTAACTTACCACAATAAAAAGAAAGAAAAACAGAATTCAGAGCATTTGTATGCCATGGTCACCCAGCTACTAAGTGGTCAGCAAGGTGCTAGGGCCATAGTTCTTTTGGCCCTATTTCCTATTTTTTGCCATTCCTTCTTTTGCCTTGAACTGCAATTATAAAAATATCCTTGTCATCCTTACTCTTTGCTGATTTCAACTTCTGCCCCGTGATTTTCTGGGATAGCCAAATGTCTTTCATAGCCTCTGGAGTACCTCACGTGGAGTGAGGCTGCTAAAAGGTCAAATTACACTAGGGGGTACTTAACAATATATATGTAACTATATATATACACCCAGAATCTTAAGTTCTAAATATTAAGGATAAGACAATTGCTATTGGAATCTTGTGCTTCTTCACCTGTGTTAATTGGGACTCTCAGTTCTCCTTCAAGACTGGGCTAATGGACTACTTCTTTCAAGAGAAATTTACTGACTTCTCAGTGTTAGAAGCTCCATCCTTATTACTGTGTATTTACTTCATATATGAATCATTAACCTTATCTCACATGAAGATGTGACATTTGTCACTGCTAAAATAATCTCATCATGCTGAAAGTTATCCCAATTCTATTTCCTCTACTCCAACAGAATGCCTCTTTTATCATGACTACTCTCTTACTAATCTTCAAATTCTTCCAACCTACTGGTTGCTTTCATAGTTCCTATAAACACACCCTTGTCTCTTTCTTTCAGTGAAAAATCCTCACTTAAATAGTTCCTCCCCATGAGTAATAATCTCATAGCTGCTCTTTTTTTTTTTTTTTTTTTTTTTTTTTTGGTGGCCAAGTTCCTTGAGAGGGTCATGTCCAATCAGTGCCTCCAATTTATTTCCTCAAAGTCTCTCTTTAATTTTCTACAGTTTAGTATCTAAGCTCATTATTCAAACTAAACTATCCTCTCAAAAGTTAAGTCAATTCTTTACTAGCAAATCTAATGGCATTTTCTCAGTCCTCATCCTTCTTTCTGAAATCTTTGACACTCAATCACCTCTTTTCAATAACTTCTCTCTAGGTTTCTATATCATTCTTCTTGCTCTCCTTCTACCTGTCTGACCACACTCCTCAGTCTCCTTTGTTACCTAGGTCATGCCCAAGAGATGCAGATTCTTCAGGATTCTATTCTGGGTCTTCTTTATGATTTGACTTGGTGATTTCATTAATTACCATGGTTCAATTATCATTTCTATATAGATGATTTTCAGATACTGTCCAGCCCTAACCTCTCTTCTAATAACCTGTATCATATCTTCCAAACGCTTGTTAGACATTTTGAGCTGAATGTTTCATAGAAATCTTAAAATCAACATGTACAAAACTGAATTTGCTATCTTATTCCCCCAAAATCTATCTCTCTTTCTAACTTTCCTGTTACTGTCAAGAAAGAGCACCACTATCCCTATCACCCAAGCTTCATAATCTAGGTGTCTATCTTTGATCCTCACTCTCTCTTACCCTCCATAGCCAAACAATGGCCAACTCCTGTCAATTGTACCTTCATAAAATCTCTCCTATACTAGTCTCCTCTGACATCTCCCCCACCCTGATTCAGACCCTCAGCACCTCACAATGGAACTAACGCAAGAGCCAATACTGACTGGTCTCCTTGCTTCAAGTTTCTTCATACGCTAATCCATGCAACAATACTCTATTCCAGTGCAACTTTCCTGATTAGACAATATTTTTAACAATTGAAGGAAGGTATCTCAGACATTCTAAGATTCCTACAAACCCAACCCAATCACAGATTCCAAGAGGCAATTGCTATCATCAACCAGTGACAGGAAAGATGCTCTTTCACTGAATATATAATCAATTCCCTTAATTGGGAGCGAGAGATCAGGAGTGTGTCCAGTATGAGACTTAAGGGATTTCTTAGAATTGTATCCAGTGCTTGAGGATTGGATACCTTTCATTAATATTACCTACCATGCAGCTGAATGATTAGCTAGTAGACAAGAAAAGGGAGCAGACTCAGAGCCTGAACTAAGGCAGAGAGTAATTAATGACAGACTGTAGTAGTCTTCTAAGAATTGGTAGTACCAGATTTAAAATGAGCAGAGAGAGGGTCATGCTTTATGTTAGAGGTGTCAAGACATTAACTAAATGAATATATAATTGGGAAATATTTAATAAAATAAATATACAATAAAAGAGATACGATAATACTGTGTTTTAAAACCAAGTCAATAGGCAGCTGCAGGGATCCTTAAGTGGGGATTGCTGGCCCCCATTTCTATTTGAGTCTGATATCATTTTTCTAGATCAAGATTCAAAGTCAAGTTGGAAGGGTTCCAATTCAGGAATCTTGATCTTTGGTATGATGTTAAACATATTTATCAAGACCTGCATCAAATTTACAAACAGCACAATGCTGAGAAATAGCTAGCATTCTGTATGGCAGTAAGGATCCAGAATGACATGGACAAGCTAGAATATTAGGCTTAAATTAATATAAAGAAATTAAAATGCAACATATTACAAGAGTTCAAAAATCAATTTCACAAATACAATACGGGGCATTAGGCAGCAGTTTATCTGAAAAAAAAAAAAGATAGAATTGGGCTGAAAAAAAGCCCAATGTGAATAAACATTGTAGTGATAGAACAGCCAAAAAAACTAATGCCAACTCAGATTGCAATAAAAAGAGGCCTCATGTCCAGGACTTGTAGGTGGTCATAGTTCTACTATATAGGCTATCCTATCCAGACCACAGATGAAATACTGTGTTCAATTCAGGAAACTGTTTTTAGAAAAATACATTAAAAAACTAGGTAACTCAAAGGATATGAATGAAAAGACAGGGTTTTTTTGATGAAGAAATTAAAATCATAAATAGTCATATGAAAAAATGCTCTAAATCATTATTTTTAAAATGCAAATTATTTTTGATTTCCTTCTCAGGTTATTTTTACCTTATGTCTTAGTCCGATTTTTCCTGTGCAGCAAAACAACTGTGTGGATATGTAAACATATATTGTATTTAACATATACTTTAACATATTATGTATAGGTCTACCTGCCATCTAGTAGAGGGGGTTGGGGAAAGGAGGGGAAAAGTTGGAACAGAAGGTTTTGCAAGGGTCAATGCTGAAAAATTATCCATGCATATGTCTTGTAAATAAAAAGCTATAATAAAAAGAAAAATAAAAAAATGCAAACTAAAACAACTTTGAGATATCATCTTATGCCTATCAATCAGGTTGGTTAAAATCATAGAAGGGAAAATGATGTTGTAGGGGATGTAGAAAAAATTGGGACCCTGATATACTGTTGGTGAAATGTGAACTAATTCAACCATTTTTTTCCTGTTTAAATAGCTTTTTTATTTTTTTCAAATACAAGCAAAGAGTTTTCAACATTCAAGTTTGCAAAATCCTGTGTTTGAAATTCTCCTTCCCCTTTTTGTAGACAGCAAGCAACTCAATACAGGTTAAACACATGCAGTTTTTCTAAATATATTTCCATATTTGTCATGCTGCACCAAAAAAAAAAAAAAAAAAAAAAATTAGATCAAAAGAGGGGAAAAACACAAGAGTAGGGGGGAAAACCGCAAAAAAAAAGAACAAAAAAAACCAAGCAAACAACCATCAAAAAAAAAAAAAAAAAGGTGAAAATACTATTCAGGCTCCATAGTTCTCTCTCTGGATGAAGATGGCTCTTTCCATCATAAGTCTATTTGAACTGCCTTGAATCCCCTCATTGCTGAAAAGAGTCAAGTCCATCCCAGTTTGATCCAATTATTTTGGAGAATAATCTGGAATTATGCCTAAAGAATTATAAAACTGTATACACTATTTGACTCAGCAATAATATTATTAGGTCCATTTCCCAAGGTGATCAGGGAAAACAGCAAAGAACCTATATATTTTAAAATATTTATAGCAGCTTTCTTTTTGGTGGCAAAGAACTAGAAATTGAGATGTCCACCATTTGGGGAATGTCTAAACAAGTTGTGATATATGACTGTGATAGAATACTACTGTGCTATAAGAAATGATGAGTAGGTTGATTACATGGACAGGCATATAAACTGATGCTGAGTGAAGTAAGCAGAACCAAGAAAATGTGGTATGCAATAACAGCAATATTTTTCAAAGAATAACTAAATGACTAAGTTATTGGGTATTATAAATACTCAAATCAACTACAAAGGACCTATGAAGGAAGACACTATTCATCTCTAGAGAAAGAACTGAGAAATAGAAGTGTGCATAACATGGTTTTACACACACACACACACACGTGTAAATATAAATATGGAATTGCATGTGTGTGTATGAGCATGTACGAGAAAGAAAGAGCATACACAAGCACAGTGGCCTTCTTTAGGGTGAGTGGGGACACACAGACATTTAGTTAAGAACTTAAAATGCAAAAAACAAAAAAAAGAAAGAAAGAAAATAAGACCCAGAGGAAGGCAGCCAGAATAGTGAAGGGTTTTAAATTCATGCCATATGAGGAACAGCTAAAGCTAAACTGACTATGTTTAACCAAGAGAAGAGAATCTTTGACATCTGGAAGGAGAATCAGACTTGTCCTGGAAGAACAAGAATACTTGATAGAAGCAGGGAAAATTTCCTAACAAGAGCTACCTAAAAATGGAAAGATTTCCACTTCTTCAAAGACTTGATGGCTACTTGTTAGATTCTTGTTTAATTGAGTGCACTGGTTTGGATATCTTTGAATTCTCTTCCCATTCAGATTCTGTAATTCTGAAGTTTTGTGTGAGGTGAGGGAAGACCAGATGGGTGCCAGGTTTTGATAAAGACTGGGGCCTCCTGAAATAATACTGCCTTTATCTTAGGTAATATAATTAGACTTAAGTGGGTTATGTCACAGTGAAGGAAGACAATCTCTTTAAAAAGCTGTTGTGGCAGAAGAGACCTCCCCAGGAAGTGGGTTTACATGATTACTGACCTATATGTCTATTTTTATAAAAATGAAAAAAAAAATAGACAAATAAATCAGTAATTTTTAATGTCATTTTGATCACACAATACTGTGTGAAAAGAAACACAGACAAATAAATCTTCCATTACTACCCAAAGTAGTAAATGTGAAATGTGACTCTACTTGGATGAAATTCTTTAGTTACTTACAGAGTGATATATCAAATTAGCACCTCCCAGGAGGCACTCAAATCTCTCAAAGTTTGGTTATCCTTTATTTCCCTATGCTTACCAGGTCTCTTCCTGGTACAAGTTAATTTGGAACTTTTACACAATGGGGAGAAGAAGCAAGATAGAACACTAACAAGAGATTGAAGACCTGACTAAAGTGACAAGATGACTATCAAGGAGGGGGAATGCAACTTCCAGTAGTCGCTGGCCAAGGTACCCCAGCAGCTATCAAGAGTTCCAAAGGAATTTAGGCAATGCAAGATCTCTAGTTTATTGTATGGAAAATAATCCAAGTAATGGCATCCGTAGCAAAGGACATCTTATTTCCAGGTCAATTAAACTCTTAATAAAAATTAGAGATGAGTACCAAACATCTAGTACCTAAAATAGCATCTTATTCCAAAAAATTAACATAGTAAGATAATCATGTTAATGAAGCCAAGTATATATATTTGATTCCCAAAAGGTGAGATAACTTTCAGGGGAGAAACTATTCCAAAGCAACCACAGACCATACCCTAATCCAATGGTTCACAAAGAGTGGTCTAGAGCACTGAGACTTTCAAAAGGTTTTCAAGGTCAAAACTATATTCAAAGTAATACTAAGATGTTTTGATTTCTAATATGGTAAATGTTCACAGATGTGACCCATATAAGTAAAGGTCTTTGAGGGGTCCTCAATAATTTTTAAAAGCATAAAAAATTTTAAGAACTGATGCCTTAATGCAACCAACACAGAGAATATTTCAAGACTGGGAGTGTAGGTGGGGGATAGAAAAAAAAAGGGATGAGAAGTCAATCAGGAGAACTAGGGTCAGATTCTATCTCTGACACTAGCCACATGAAGCTGGGCAAAGTCAACTCACCTGCCTACGCAGACCTCAGTTTCCTCCTTTGTAAAACCAAAGGGGTTAGACCAGATGGCATGTTTTACCTCTCTATTTATGATCTGGCAGACATTTAAGGCCCTTAGAGTGAGGAAAATTTTCCTGGAAGACTAGTAATTGACTTGTGTTATTGACTTGTGCTATGAGGGATCACAAAAGGACCTCTGGCATATCCTGGAAGATAGAGAAGTAACATAAGATTCAGCTTCTTCCTAACCCAAATTACTAAGTAAAAAGACTGATATAGTGAAACCAATGAGGATGGGAGGAAATTAGAAGGGGGAGGGAGAGAAAGGAAGACCTCCACAGACTAATTCTTTTAAAAGAAACAATGACAACACATCAGTACCTTCTCTCTATATTCCCTTCTCTCAGCTGCTTGTGATAACTACATTTTGAGGCACTGACTTTTAGAATTACTACCTTTGCAAGGACAAGATCATGAGGGGAATGACTATATCCCAAGTACCTTGAAAATTAACCCTGAAGTAGGAGAGAAGAAAAAGGGGAGTGCTGTGCCAGCAGTTTGAAGGTAGAGGAACAAAATGTGGAAGAAAAAATGGAGGGAACCAGAAGTGCAGTCCTAGCTACAAGCACTGCATAGCCAAAAGAGAGCACCTCTAAGGATAGAGAGGTAGAAAAGAAACAATCATAAAGGTATCTCTGAGCTCTCCTCTCAGCATTGTTCTACTTGTGATAGCAATAGCTCTTCCCCCATCTCTCAACCAAAATTCCTTCCCAGTTATCTCAGGTTGAAGAAAAATTAGTCTCAGAAAAGCCCTGAATCATGTAACTGGAAAAGGTGACAAGTAGGCTCAACTCCATTGACCTCTTAGAACCTGTTGGCAGCAAGATCCTGTTCACCCTCACCCCTTGAGGCTCCAGATACTGTACAATCCCTAATTCTTCAAGAACAGGCAGCAAGAGTGGAATATTTTTGTAGCAAAGACACTCTTTTTTATAATCCTACTATATGTATCTCTCAAATGTGAGATAAAGGACACAGTATTTTGTGAAAAAAATTACACTACAGACCCTCCTGACAATAAACATCTGAAATAATAATTTGATGCACTACTTTTCTGGACAACTGCAAAAGTCTTCAAATTGCTCTCCTTGCCTCCAAGTCTCTTTGCACTTCCAGCAATCCCACATTCAAATGCCAAAGTGATTTTCTTAAAGTAAAGGTGTGATCACATCACTTCCAGAAGATCACTTCTAAGATAAAGTATGAACTCCTTGACCTGGCCCCCGATTAACTTTTCAACCTTCTTATATAACACTCCTATCCATACACTTAACTGGTCTTCTTATTCTTGTTCATCAAGTCAGCAGCATTTACTAAACAGGCATAGTGATAAGCACCATGGATATAAGGTAAGACAAAAACAATACCTGCCCTCAAGGTGTTCCTAGTCTAACATGGAAGACAACATGCAAATTATACAAACACAATGTACAGGACACGTTCTCTCAATGGAAGGCACCAGCATTGAGGACACAGAAAAGCTTTTGGCAGAAGGCAAGATTTTAACTGAGACTTCAGGGAAGCCAGGAAGTAAAGATGAGGAAGAAGAACTGTAATGTTCTGGTTAGCGTTCTGGAGGTCTCGGGACAGACTTGTTTTCAACAGAATAATCACCACGATTATTTTGTAGCAAAGACACTGCCAGGGATAAAATCCAAAGGTCTTTTATTGTCTCCTTCACAGTCTGTCTCCTTTTCTGGGGCCTGGCTAGCTTTCTGGAGGCCCTCTAGAATGAGTTTTGGTTTTAGTGGAGGAAGTAAGAGAGCCATTTTGTCTTGAAGTCTCCCTATGGCTGAGTTTGTCCCCAGATTATATGCTCTATTACAATTACATTGTTACAGTATACTGAGTATAAACCTGTTGGAATCTTTACAAACTGCTAACTAATTAGAGTTGATCTGATCTTACAAGAAGATGTTTTGGGCCAGAACCTGAAACAAGATACTAAGTAGAACTAATTAGTACAATGCTTGTGTTTACACCTTTACTCATTGGAGTTCACAAGTATGCCAGCTTCACAAAGTAAACTTTGTAATTTTGTGAATTCACACCTCCCTTAAAGCTCTTAGGGCCAGAAAGCACTATGGGAGAAAACCATAATCCCATTCTCTCAGAAGATATAAGGCTAGTGAAGAGAGATCTATTCCAGAATATTTTCCATTTGGTCGCAGAAGAGAGTTCAGCTGGATTGGAGAGGAGCACTCTGGTGCAGACACAGAGCACTTTGGGAGATTTCAGCGGAATTACGCCAGAAGCCCTCTCTCCGAGGCAAGAATAATATTTTCCACTTGGCTGGCTGGTGGCGGAAGAAAGAGTTTTCAGAGGAAGAAGCTACGAGTCGAGAGTTCAGCGGACAACCAGATTCATCTTCATCTCACACCACTGTAGTTGGTGGCTGGGCTCCTGCACTTCCCCCACTGAGACCAAGCTGGTCTGAAAGACTCACCAGAAAGCTAGCCGAGCCCCAAGTGAAGGAGACAAGAGATTCATTCCATCTCTGTGCTAGTTGGAGGCTGAAGAAAGCAGAGGCAGAGGCTAAAGGACAAAATCCTTGGATTTGGAGATATTCGGAGGGAGCTCTTGGAACCAAGCAGAGAGATAGACCTCTAAGCTAACCGGGCTATATTGGAGATAATAAAAGATCTGAACTTTTATCACCTGGCTGCATTTTGAGAAGAACAAGATCACCACATTTTGGCGCCCAACGTTTCAAAGTTCTGGCCCAAAACATCTTCTTGAAAGATCAGATCAACTCTAATTAGTTAGCAGTTTGTAAAGATTCCAACATAAACCAATCATTATATCACTAGGGAACCATTATTTGTTGAAAGATTAACTACAGAACTCACATGCTGAACTAGATAACCATTGTCTTATCAATTCCACTGAGTTAACACTTTGTTTAAATCGATCATACTGAGCCTTAAGTATATTTCTCCAAAGTTCCTGTCCTTTACAAAGAACATTCCAGGGGGATGTGGGAAAACAGGGACACTGATACATTGTTGGTGGAAATGCGAACACATCCAGCCATTCTGGAGAGCAATTTGGAACTATGTTCAAAAAGTTATCAAACTGTGCATACCCTTTGATCCAGCAGTGTTTCTACTGGGCTTATACCCCAAAGAGATACTAAAGAAGGGAAAGGGACCTGTATGTGCCAAAATGTTTGTGGCAGCCCTGTTTGTAGTGGCTAGAAGCTGGAAAATGAATGGATGCCCATCAATTGGAGAATGATTGAGTAAATTGTGGTATGTGAACGTTATGGAATATTATTGTTCTGTAAGGAATGACCAGCAAGAGGAATACAGAGAGGACTGGTGAGACTTACATGAATTGATGCTGAGTGAAATGAGCAGAACCAGGAGATCATTATATACCTCAACAATGATACTGTTTGAGGATGTATTCTGATGGAAGTGGATCTCTTCGATAAAGAGAGCTAATCCAGTTTCAATTGATCAAAGATGGGCAGAAGCAGCTACACCCAAAGAAAGAACACTGGGAGATGAATATAAACTGCTTGCATTTTTGCTTTTCTTCCCGGACTATTTATACCTTCTGAATTTAATTCTCCCTGTGCAACAAGAAAACTGTTCGGTTCTGCACACATATATTGTATCCAGGATATACTGTAACCTATTCAACATGTAAAGGATTGCTTGCCATCCGGGGGAGGGGGTGGAGGGAGGGAGGGGAAAAATCGGAACAGAAGTGAATGCAAGGGATAATGTTGTAAAAAATTACCCTGGCATGAGTTCTATCAATAAAAAGTTATTAAAAAAAAAAAAAAAAAAAGAACATTCCAGGAATAGGCAAGTGAAAATACCTGGAGTTGGGAGAGAAAGTATCCTAATCACTGCTTGCCATCTGGGGGAAGGGGTGGATGGAGGGAGGGGAAAAATCGGAACAGAAATGAATGCAAGGGATAATGCTGTAAAAAATTACCCTGGCATGCGTTCTATCAATAAAAAGATATTAAAAAAAAAAAAAAAAAAGAAAGTATCCTAATCAAGAAACAGCAAAGAGGTCAGAGTCACTGAATGACGGAATAGGTGAAATGGAGTGACTAGAGAGGCAAGAAGAGATCAGACTATAAAGGGCTTTAAAAGCCAGTAAAGAATTTGATTCTGAAGATAATAGGGCCATTAAAGTTCACTAAAGGACTTGCACTTCAGGAAGATCAATTTGACAGCTGAGTGAAATTGGAATATGGACTGGAATAAGGAGAGACGAGGCAGGAAGACCAACTATTAGGCTCTTGAAATGTTTCAGGTGGGAGCTGCTAAGGATTTATCTTAGAGTAGTTGCAATGACAAAGAAAATAAAGGAGCATAAATGAGAGATGTTGTGAAGACTAATTCCTTAGCATTTGACACAGATGGAGGTGTGAGAGTAAAGAGACAAGGATGACACCTCGATTGTGAGTATGGGTGATAGAGAATACGGTGATGTTCAACATTAAGTTAGGAAAAAGGGAGGGTTTGGGGGAAAAGATAAGTTCAGTTTGGGGCATGCCGATTTTTATAAAGAAATCAGGGCTTGATAAGTAGAAGTTATAATCATCTGTCTAGAGATGATAATCAAATGCATGGGACTTAATGAGATTCCCAAATGAAATAATATATATGGCTAAAAACAGAGCTCTTGAGGATACCCACTGTTAGCAGCATCACCTGGAGGAAGATTCAGCAAAAGAGACTGAGAAAAGTGGTCAGACAGCTAGGAAAATTGGGGCAATTACAAAAATCTAAAGAGAGAGGCTATCAAGGAGAAAAGTGCCACTGTCACAGACTGCAGAGAGGTCAAGAAGAATGAGGACTGAAAAGATCATTAGATTTGATAGTAAAGAGAAAACTGGAAACTTTGAAGAGAGTAGTTTCAGTTGAATGAGGTTGGAATTAAAATTGTGATGAGTTAAAAGGAGAGTGGAAGGAAAGGAAGCAGAGGCATTGAATATAGATGGCCTTCTCAAGGAGTTTAGCCACAAAAGAAAAAAAAGATAGGCCGATCATTATTAAAGGAAGGACTGATCAAATTAGAGGGAAAACATAAGTATGTTTGTAGGCAGTAAGGAAACTAGTAAATTGGAACAATTTGAAGATAAGCGAGAGCAAACCTAACAGAAGAGGGGATGTATTGGGATCATTTGTGCACAGAGAAAGTTTTGCCTCAGCAAGAAGGGCCGTCATATAAGATAGGTATCAAGGAGTTTGTGGAAAAAGGCATTTGAGTAATTTGAGATGAGGAAGTAGGGAGTACATGGCACTCTCACCAAACTTTTCCCAGCAATACAATGTTCAAGACAATTTCTAAAAAAAAAAAAAAAAAGAGACAATTTCTAAGAACTTAAGATGAAACTCTACCATCAGAGAAAGACCTGATGGAGTATAAGTATTAAGTATAGATTGAAGCATATCTTGGGGTCCGGGCTTTTCTTTCAGGTTTTGCAAGAATGAACATACATAATCTATAACAAATTATTTGCTTTCTCAAGAAGGGGTGGGAGGAGGGAGAGAAGGTGGAACTCAAAAAAATATTTTAAACAATGTAAAAAATTTTTGTTTGCATATAAGTAAGAAAATATTTTTTGCAGAGGTGAGAGGTTCATGAGCATGGTAGACTATAATTGTTTTTAAATTTATTTTCTCTTTTAAAAAATGTAATCCCATTTGAATGTAAATTCATTGTAAGTAGAGATTTTTTTCATTCTCTGATCTTGTAGTCCCATTACCTAGCAGTTTCTAGCATATAGTGAAAACATAAATATTTAATTGATTTATTTAAACAATCATAATCGTGAAAAAAAAAAAAGGAACACATAAGCAAAGTGCTGCTCAAGAAAGTATTCATGAAGGAAAATTTTGAAGAATTCATTATATCAGTAAGTGAAGATGGACCTCCCCAGAGTAGGGAGAGAACAATTTGAGAGAGAACAGTTCATCAACAGTGGGCAGAGTAGAGGTGTGCTGGTAAATATTTAACAACCAGCTTTCTATATATGCACAACACACTTTTAGGTTTAATCTGCTTTATGTATATTTTCTCCACACTTTCATAAATCAAATAACAAAAAATAAATCGAGCACTGATTTGTAGTATTCAGAAATTTCTGAGGTGTAAATGCTGACACTGAACATGTAACAGTAGTTTTCATGAGCCAGGTCTAGCACACTTGTGGCACGGAGGTAGCAAAGCTCTGGAATACATATGCACTCTGTCTAGAGTATCAAGTGAAGTGCAACAACAGTACAGGAGGAGACTATGAAAACAAGATGGCTCCAGACTGTAGAAGACCTTGAAAGTCATTTTTGTTTTGTTTTTATTTCAGTTTTATTTGTACACTAATGTCACATTTACGCCCATGCCTTAAGTTTTTGTTTTGTTCATTTCTTTTTCTTTGGAGCAACCTCCTCTTGCACTTTAGGAACAGTATGTTACCTATGACTACATATCATCTCAATATGGCAAGATGGCAAAAACTCATGTATAGATTGTTTTAACCATAAGCCCTCTAAGTATGCCTTCAAATTTTTGGAAGCCTTGCCTTGTTAACCTTAATGACAAGAAAATCCACATCTAAACTCCTAAATTCACATTTTAAAGTACAAGCAACAAGAGCTTGTCTCTCTTTTTTGGGCCAAAGATCCTGTGTCCATCCCCATTGCTTAGCCCAGGTACACCTGCCAATTCTATTATAAAGGAACACAATGCTTCTTCAATGTGACACTTTTCAAATACTCAGTAGCTTTTCAGATTTGCTTACACTTGGGAGCTTGAGCTGTTCTTGAAGTAGACCATGAGATACAAACCCCTCAACGTGCATAATTTTTGTGGGGTTCTCTGGATCAAGAGATTACCTCATCATTTTAAAAGTTTACCTTCCTCTGTATGACAGATGCCTGGACCAGGGGATGGGGAGGAGAAGAGATGACTAACCACACATGACTGCTCCTCTTCTCCCTCATACCCTCTTTGAATTTCTTCTTGTGTTTGATTGTTTTAAGTGCAAAGATTCTTATTTACTTCACAAGCAGATTATTGCCTTAGTTTTCTTAGCTAATTTTTTCTAAGGAAAAATTTAAAAATAAATAAAATTTTAGTCGTTGAAGATAAATGTGGCATTAGGCAGGAACATACAGAATCTTAGATTGAGAGCTAAAGGGAAGTAGAGTGATAATCCAACTTAATCATCTAGTTTTACAGATTACTTTAATGACTCCCTATTATCTTCAGAATCAAATTCTCCCAACTCAGGCATTTTCACTTACTACCTTCATTTTTCAGATGAGAGGGCTAACATTGAGAAAGGTAAAGTGATTTGTCAAGGGCCACACAGCTAGCAATAATCTAAATCAGGAGTCAAATCCAGGTTTTCCTGACTTTGGGTCCATGACTGGAGGAGAAGTAGGAAGAAGATAAATTACAGACTTCAATCTTCAGTGATTAAGAAAATAATAGCATCAAGTTATAAAGAAGGGAAAAAAGGAAAAAGTGCAAATATGAAGGGAAAAGATCAATCTTCTTACATCTTACTCTTGTACTTTGCCCCAAATATTTTGCAACCTAGTGACCCTGGTCTTCTGACTGATTCTCACACAAAATAGTACATCTTCAGATGCCAGTATTTTTTCTTGGCTGTCCCCCATGCCTGACATGAATTCTATATTCATTTCTGTCTCCTGGCTTCCTTCAATTTGCAGGTAAAATCCCATTTTCTACAAGCAGACTTTCCTCATCCCCTTAATGTTTTCCTCTATTGATTATATCCAATTGATTCTGCATATATTTTGTTTACTCATCGTCATTTGCACATGGCTTCCCCAATTAGACTGTGAACTTCTTGACAGCAGGGCTTATTTTGTTTTTGCTTGTTTGGGGATCCTTGTTATTTAGCACAGTGCCTGACTCCTAAGGGGCACTTAATAAAAAGTAGGTAGGAATAAATAAATGTTTGTTGCTCTGCTGACCCAATTATACCTTGTACCCCATGCTCTGCCACTAACTAGCTGTGTCCTTTTTACACTATCCTTATCTGTAAAACTAGATGATTAAGTTGGATTATCACTCTACTTCCCTTTAGCTCTCAATCTAAGATTCTGTATGTTCCTGCCTAATGCCACATTTATCTTCAACGACTAAAATTTTATTTATTTTTAAATTTTTCCTTAGAAAAAATTAGCTAAGAAAACTAAGGCAATAATCTGCTTGTGAAGTAAATAAGAATCTTTGCACTTAAAACAATCAAACACAAGAAGAAAAACTGAGAGAACGTTTCCACAATTCCTCAAAACAAAACAAAAACAAAAAACAAAAATCAAATAAATCAGAAGAAAAATATCTAACTATAAGAAGAGAAAGAGTTGAATCTGGGCAAGGCTTACTAAACGTACAGTTTTCTAATCCACTGAGCATTAAAATTAAAATGAAACATATTTGCTAAGTAGAGGAAAGTAGCCATTCACATCTTTGCCTAAAACATGGTCCCTCTGGGAGCACCTTGAACTCATTCCCTTCAGGAAATAGTTATTTGATGATTTCAAAAAGCAGACAATAAATGTACACAATTAGAATTAGTAAGTCATGGGAGATAATAATGAACAGAACAAAGGCATGAGAAACAAAGAATGGAAATTTTTTTAACTCTATCTAGTCCCTATGTGGAATGTGTTCTTTTCGGGAGTTCTAATTCTTACCTCAACCCAAAAGAGAGCAAACAAATTCCTTCTAATCTCTATTTCTCTCATTTTATAATCAAGCAGCTCCTTCCCTCTTGTTTCCAGTCTTCTTTTTATAACACAGAAGCATAATAGTTGTCCACTAACCCTCTGTTTTAATTAGATTCCCTCTAAGATTTCTGGTGATGACAAAACTCTGAAAGGATACATGTATCATCTTGAAGGGCAGAAAAGGGAAATAGGGAGAGGCAAATTTTAGCATCTCTATTTTCCAGTAGCACTATTATAAATATTTTGTTTTACAGAGTCAGCATATTTAAATTTTTAATAATTAGTATTAAGTCAGCAGTATTTCAAATTTTTGAATTTGTTATACACAGCTGAATTTGAAAGGATAAATTTGGGGTTAAAACACACTTGTTAATAAGGGGAAATCAGAACACTACACATAATTGATCTACAAAGAAAAATACTTCTGACTCTTGGACTTCTCTGCATCTGTTAAAGAACACTGGGCTAAATGCATCCTTGTTTTAAGGAATTTAGGGATTCTTTCACCTGGCTTTTTTTTTCCTTAATAAATGGAACACAAACAATAAAATTCTTTTGTACTTGAAAACTCATAATTTCAAATTTATTTCCAGTCACAGCAAAATTTAGAACTGCCAATATTCCTGATTCTTGCAATTGCTCTATTACTAAACTTATAATATTTGAATAGCTTACTCTAATATACAGACTGATCTTTCTTCAGAGCTTCATGTAGAAAACAGGTGAAAACAAACAAAAAATCCATTTGAAATAGCTACATAATTTTTAAAAGTAAGCTACAGTATCTGAGCAGAAAACATTTTAAATTTCAGCAAGTCTATAGAAAGGTCCAAGTTTCTTTCACACACAAAACATACCATTTTTTTTTCCCAAGAGAGAAAATTACTTAGGAAAACCTTATTAAAATGTAATATTTAGGTTTTTACTTCTGACTTAGGCTAAAATGGCTAACATAAAAGGAGCAAAAATAAACATCTGTCTTATATGAAAAAAAAATCTCTTTTTATCAAAAACAAAAGAATCTTCTGGTAGATTATTTTTAAAATTGAATTTCATAAATCTATTGGTTTCAAAGAGCCTGAAGTCAATTCTCATTACTATGTAAATTTTGAAGGCTGAAAATTTTGTAATTTCTTATGCCTAAATTCAATATCTAATGATCACCCATCCTTATTATCAGCAAAAACTCAAATTTCTTTCATTTGGAAAAAAAAAGGAACTTATACAAAAAGATAGTGATGCTTTAAAAACTGTTTGTACTTACTACTTTCAAGGTTTTTTTTTTTTTTTCTCTTTATTGTAAGATAAAATTAAAAATGTTGATTTAAATCTGGCTCCTACTCCAATGGTCCAAAAGAAGTGGCTAGAGCTCAAGTTTGTATGAGTTTGCCAACTTCTACTAGATGAGAGGAGAGTACTATCTAATATGATGAAAAAAATTTCTGCTTTATAGTTGAAATCCATGTGGAGAGCTTTATATTTAAGACATTTTTATCAACCCACTTTAAAACATGCTACTGATTAAAAAAAAATTAAATAACTTTTAGAGTTAAGACATTTCAATATTAATACTGAATGCATTTTATAAGAATACTACAATTTCCTCAAAGTATTTAACATTAAGCTCACTAAAATATAATACTTTTGTTTTTTTTCCCAACATTTCATTAACTGATAAACACATATAGAAATACACAGAGAAATCTAGGATTTGTGAATTACCTGAAGTGAGGTTCAATAAAAAGCATGATGGGAAAAAAATTATGCTTGACTTAGGTTTCTAATCAAAAATGATGTATATCCTTAGGATCATAGTGAGGACAAAGGAAAGCATCAAAATTGGAATTCCTAATCAAAGCTTACATATTCTCATCAAAAAAGAGAAAAATTTTATACGAGCAATCTCTTGCTGATTGATGTCAAGTTTTACACAGCTAAGTGTTTAAAAAAAAAAAAAAATCATCTCTTCTCTGTCCAAATGAGATCAAACTGGAAGCACAAATCCAAAAGTTAGCCTCATAAACAAACTTTCAAATCATTCAATCTGTTCCTCATTCATAAGGACAGTTTGAAAATTTAGCCCCAAGACATTTGTTGAATAGACCGTATTATAAAAAGGAATGAAACAGTACTATACAACGCTGTATTAAACACCGTTTAAAGAAAAGTTAACTGCAATTCATATTTGGGCAGTCACAAATACAAATAAATTTAAGTACTATGGAATATATAATATAGTATTAATTAAACTATTTTTTAGTTTTGTGATTAAAGATATTCTATAATTCAAAAACTGAAAATTATTAAGATTAAAATCCATTACTGTTAAAATAAAATAAAATAAAATAAAATGCCTAGTTTCAAATTCTAACAAAAATAAACAATCTAAGTCATTGCTGCTTCCAGCAATTAGCTGCCTCAGTACATACTTAATGGATTCTAGATCCAGGAAAATAAACATCAAGAATGAAACTAGGGCTTCTGTTCTGATATAAAGTGCTTTCAGATGATACTGTAGTCTTCAAAACCAGTCTTTTCACTTTCAAACCAGCAGGAGAGTTTATTGTTTGATTTCTCCACTCTATATATGTAAGCACACCAGTAATCTTATTTTAAGTGAATCATTAATTGGACTTACCACTAGTTTCCCAATATATTACTAATATGCTAGTATGCAGCTTTCATACAAAGCAGTTGTTTATCCAATATATATTTCTCAAAATTAATAAAATTCTCACAATTTTGTGTTCAATTAACTTTTTGTAAATATTCAAGGCTTCACAAGTATCCAAAAGACGATATTATGTCTATCTTATGCTGAGAAACTTAACATTTGAGGGCTTCTCTAACAAAAAAGCATTTCAGAATGACACTCTCTAAAATTGGAAAAGAACAGAGAGGTCTTCTAAAGCCATACCTGAATAAAAAGCTCCTCCCAAGACAGAACTGAACTGGTCAGTCACCCAGCCTTTGTGCAAAGTGTGTCCAGTGAGAAAGAACTACTGCCTATCTCCCAAGACAGTCCATTACACTCTGAACAGCTTTCAGTAAAAAGATTTTCTTCATAGCACACCTAATTTGCCACTTTTCAAATTTCCATTTCTCCCAATACTGTCCTCCAGGTCCAAAATTCAGGACAAGTTTATCCCCAGAACTTTAAATATTTGGGCAGAAAATAAGACAAAAAATTCAGTACCACTACTCTAATTACCCATAGATCAGTATGCTACCCTCAGAAAATAAACAGATGTATCATGGTCTTAGTGATCTTTCTGTCTCCTCATTTTATAGAGGAAGAAACTGAGGTCCTGAAAGGGGAAGCATTATAGACAAAGTCCCAGAAGAAGCCACATAGCCTAATGTAAAGATCTAGACTGGAGACATGGAAATCAGGGTCGTAATTCAAGGTCTGGATAGTCACTTCCTTTTTCTAAACTTGTTTCCTCATTTGAAAAATCAGAAGATTGGTTATCCTTTAACATCCCTACTGGATAGAACATCCTCTGATTCTGATCATACAATTATTAATGTATTACAACATAGCTGTACTGAATAACTAGGGGAAAATAATCTAGGGGATTCTATATGTAACAGTGAAAATGAGGTGGCTTGGGCATGATTAAAAAAAAAAAAAAGCAAACTTCGTTAGAGCACAAATGAAGACATCAAGAAAGAAGCGTGTTGTTTCCGTTTTTAAAACTGCACCTTTCATTAAAATGTCCTAGCAGAGAGGATGTCAAAAACAAAAAAAATTTAGATTGAAAAGGAGTACTCTAATCTAATATCAACTACTTTAATTTACTTGCAGATATTAAAACATAAAAGACTGCACAGTCAGCTTGAATCAAAGTGTGAAAAATTTATTTTTTTTTTTGAAAGATTTATGCTAAGCCTTTGGGTTTAACAAAATGGGACTAGAGAATAGATTAGGAACTTTCTTGGTTTATAATATAATATGATTTATAACTATATGGTTAATAACTAATGTTTGGTTTCTTCTCCTGCTTAACCATCATTACTATTTTTCTTTGCAAATTCAGGTGCAGGGTCCCTGCTGTTGTTGTTGTTGGAGATGGTTTTAACTGTTCAGTCACATCTGACTCTGTGGCTCCATATGGGGTTTCTTGACAAAGACACTGGAGTGGTTTATCATTTCTTTCTCCAGCTCATTTGACAGATGAGGAAAATGAGGTAAACAGGGTTAAGTGACCTGCCTAAGATCACACAAGTTAGTAAGTGCCTGAAGCCAGATTTGAACTCAGGAAAACGAGTCTTCCCAATTCCAAGCCTGGCACTCTATCTACTGTGCCACCCAGCTACCCTATGTATCCTTATACTCTTTTACTAATCAAACAGAGGATCATGGTCTTCTCTCTAAACAGCAGGAACAGTTAAGCTGTGAAACAATACAGACTAGCACTCTTCATTTTACTTCAGAGCCACTGTACACTACCACAGAATAAATCTACATAGGTTATCTCTCTCTCTTTCTCCTCCCTTCCCCTTTCATTACACAGCACAATTCCTGGCTCATAATGGGCCCTAAATAAATGCCTCTTTTAAAAATATTGTTGTCATCTATTCTTTGTTCTGGAAGAGAGGACCATGACATCAGGGAAATGATGCCATGACATGCAAATGAATTGGATTTCAGTGAGGCAGAGCTGTGCAGTCACCAGTCTCACTTTCTCCTTCAGAGCCTTGTGTGTCCAATGGTTGTATAGATTAGGAAGACTAGAGCTGGCCCTGGATGCAATGGGAGATCAACTGATTTATAATTTAAGTATAAGAAGAGAGACCTAAACTTGAACTCATGTCCATCATACTAGCACTTTGCACTTGGTTTGTATAAGTAAAATTCATTGAGAAAGGGATTAAAAACAGTGGTCTGGGTAGCACAGACTGAGCCAAGTCAGATCCATTGTGAACTCCAACAAAAAATGGCAGGGGAAGGGGGAGCACATCCACAACTAGGCAAGCACAGAATCACAGAAGTTCTAATCCCAACTGTCTCACATTTCTATAGACACAGCTTAACCAGATGTGATGCTTTACTTGAAAGCTGGAAGCCAAAACCCCTTCCTAGGTGCACACTTGCAGGATTTTACTATTATCTGCTGTGTGGCATTGTCTAAATCAGGTAGTTTCCCTCCTTTTTCTTAGCTACTAAATGAGAGGTAGATCAGATCACCTCTAAAGTTCCTGCCTGCTCTTTATGAGTCTATCCTAAATGGAGGCTTCAGTATGCTCAAGGAATACCAAAGTCAAATAGGGGAGCGCCCACCATCAACCCAAACCCAATCCTTTAAAATTCTGTCTGACCTACCTAGAGAAACACTAGAGCCCTGCAGAGATTTTTAACTTTTTGTTCAATAGGACCCCTTCAGCAATCTGGTGAAGCCTTTGAACTCCTCAGAATGTTTTAAATGCATAAAATAAAATACATGGGATTACAAAGAAAAACAATTCTACTGAAGTAGTTATCAAAGTGTTTTTTTTAAAATAAGTTCATCCAAGTTAAGAAGGCCTAGAGCACACAATAGATTATAACAGGAAATTCCAGATTCAGCCTTAGGGCTTTGTTTAAATCACTGGGCAAATAAACTAAAGGCAGGTCAAATGGAGGTATGGGTGACCCCACTCTATCAGTTATCTCTGCTGCTTTTTCATTCAGGTCATACTCACTAATCATGGGTGATTCTCAAGATTTTATACAGGGTCCTCTCCACAATTCTCTCAGAGATTCTTAAGTTGGAGTCCTGGAGGAATTTGTGTTTTTAAATAATATTTTGAGAATTACATATCAATAATCTGAAAACTATGTATTTTATTACATTCATTTAAAAACATTCTTCTGAAAAGGGGTCCAAAGGTTTTATCAGACTGCCCCAAAAGTCCGTAATATAAGAAATTTTAAGAACATATGCTTTATAATAGTATCTCTTGATTATCAGATTATCTCTATGTATATGATTCCTAGCAGGTAAGTGAGAAAGTGGGCAAAGTGATAGGCCTGGAATCAGGAAGATCTGAGTTCAAATCCAGACACTTATTAGGAGGATGACCCTGGACAAGTCACTTAACCTCTGTCTGCTTCAGTTTCCTCAATTATAAAATAAGGACCCTGGAGAGGGAAATGGCAAAGCACTCCAGTATTTTTGTCAAGAAAATCCAAAATGAGGACATGAAGAGTAGGGCATGACTAAAAACATCTTAACAACATGATTCCCAAATAAACTGCTTTTTGGACACTTCAAATAATGTCCAAAACAACTCTTCATCTTTCTCTCAATTCTTATCCTCATCTCAACTTTCCTCTTACTTGGAAAAAGACCACTACTTTTCTCAGGCACACTGCCTCAAGTCATCCTCAATTCCTCCCTCAGTCACCCCACATAAATAGCAAAGTTAATCTTGTTATTTCTTCCTTCACAACATGTTAATCCACCTTCCCTTCTCTCTATCAGCCACTCCACCACCACTGCCATTGCCTCTCCCCCCTCAGCACAAATTCTGACCACATCTTACCTAGACTATTACAAAAGCCATCTAGCTGGTCTGCTGGCCAAAGCCTCTCTCCTCTTCCAATCACCTTCCACTTAGCTGCCAGTAGTTTTCCTAAAGTGCAGTCCAGTGCCCATGTGTCCCAGAACGCCTCTGTTTGGCATCTAAAGTCTTTCACCATCTGGGCTCTTCCTATTTTACCAGTTTGCACACTCCCTAGGATTCAGCTACATCAGCTTCTTTGATATTCCTCACCATTGACTGCCCTTACTCTCACCTCTACCTCCAAACTTCTCTGATTTTCTTCATTACCTTGCTCCCAATCCTACATTTGGCTGGAGGCCTTTCCCAAACTCACCTCCCTACTAGTGCCTTCCTTCTGAGATTAGCTTTCATTAATACTGGACATGCCTAATGTAAACATACTTACTTACATAAGAAAGTGACTTTTGTAGGACTGACTTTCTTTGTATCCTCAGTGATCAGTACAATACCTAGAACACAGTAAATGGTTAATAAATGCTTGCTAATTACAACTCCCTGGTGGGAAGGGGGAGACCACCTAGAGAATATTGGTTACCATCCTCCAGGTCTGGCCTGGCTGATCTCCAACAGTTCCAGTTAAAAATAGCTGGGGAGGCTTAACTTGGATTTGGAATGAGCTGAGGTCCAAAATATGTCACAATTATGGTGCAGACCTCATATTTATAAGTATTATATAAGATTTATAATTTATATAACTTAGCCTAGCACATAGTAAGCTCTTAATAAATGCTTGTTCCCTCACCTGTTACCTCACAAGGCAGAAAGAAGAAAGTGCTTAAAGAAACTGCTTACAGAAATTGTCATTTGTTGAATGTGGGCTCTTGAATTTTGGCAGCTGAGTTTTTGATTGTATGTACTATGTCAGAGCCAAGACCAACAGATCTCTCAACTCCAAGTTCACCAATACTGCCATAACTCAAACCATAATCCAATTCCCAATTGTCTTCGTGCATCAACCCTTTCCAAATTCCCAATGATCTCCACACAGCTGCCAAAGTGATATTCTTAAAGCAATGCCTGACTTGCACACAAAGCCATGCCATTTCTATGATAAAATACAAATTCCTTTGTTTAGCATCTAAAGCTTTGGCTCCAGGATTCTAAACTCACTTATATATCTTTCCCCTTCATATACTCTTTAGTCTGGTCAAACTGGTCTCAATAAGATAGCCCATTTCCTGCCTCTGGGACTTTATCTAGATTATTCCCCTTGCTTAGATTTCTCTCCCTTCACCTCTTAGAATCTTTCATTTCCACTAAAACTCAACTCAATTCTTTTCTTCTGAATTCTTTTCTAGTCCTCCCCAGGAGCTAATGCTTCCTCCAACACCCCCACCAAATACTTTGTACTTACTTTGTATCTATCTTCTATTTGCCAAGATAAGTACAGGACAGGTTGTTTCCACATCTAATGCAACAAAGTCTAGAGGCCAGAACCAGTTTTTTGGTACCTTTGTTTTGGGGATAAGATCTACAATTTCTTATGGGGGACTCACAGGAAAAAAAAAAAAATTCTAATAATTTATGACATGAACCCAGGTCTCCAGCCTTCCAACGCTCACTATCCACTGCATCACACCACCTTTTAGATGATACACAGTAGGTGCATGACATGAACCCAGGTCTCCAGCCTTCCAACGCTCACTATCCACTGCATCACACCACCTCTTAGATGATACACAGTAGGTGCACAATTAATGTTTGTTCATTGAAGAAAATGGAGGATATGAAAATTCTTTAAACTTGTGCCACAAGAACAAGATGTGTGCTTTATAATGTACTTAGGAAGAATTTTAGAGAGAGATGGGGCTTTAGTGAAATGTTCCCATTCTTTCATTGTACAAGTAACAAAACTAAAATCTTTCCAAATGTTCAAAAAGAGATTTAGGGGAAAAAAACTTTCTAGTTTTGCTATGATTGCTCAAAGTATAACATCTAAAGTACCAGGGAGAAAAATTAATAAAAGAGAAAAGATGAACAGAGATGAAGAACATTAAGATTATGTTGTACAAAGAGAAAAACAAGAATTGTGACAGGAGGAAAACTCTCACAAAACTGGAAGTTAAAAGATCAGAGTTCTAGTTCTGCTAGCTACAGGACACTGAAAAAGCCACTAAAATGCTTTAAAGTTCAATTTCCTCAATGGTAAAATGAGAGACTTGGGACTAAATGATCTCTAAAAATCTCTTTGTTCTAACATTCTGTAATGCTGAACAGTGCCTGGAAATTTGTGGGGGGAGAAGGGAAGGAATAAACACCATCAAAACAAAACAAAAAAGTTGTTGAAGAACCAGGAAAGGGATGTAAACTTGAGTACTTTAATGTGCATAGAAAATGGGAAAGGAAGGATAAACTACATAATTTCAGCACTATTACATTAAATTAGTATGGCAAAATTTCTTCCATGATTTTAAGCCTCATCTCCCACAAAACAGCAAAAATGCTAACTCCTAAATACCCTAAAGTGACTCAGAACCTGTAGGAAACTAAACTAAAACCTGTAGGAAAAACAGGGCTTGTTATGACACCCTGTTTATTGTCTCACCTGTACATAGGCATCCTCTACCCTAACTGATTCACATTTAAGTTGGCTACCCCTCCAAGCCCTTTCAGGGGCTTCCTATCACCACTAAGATTAAAGAGAATAAGTGACTTGTCCATGGTCCTGTTTATGAATATCAAAGGCAGAATTTGGACTCAGATGACTCCAAGTCTACTCCTCTTTCCAGGATAACACATGTCTTCTGGGGTAGAATAAAATGCCTTAGAATAATGACTACACTACAAACAAACAACAAAATTATATAAACAAATGCAGCTAGAAACAATTCATAAGCCTATTTATGTATTGACTGGAGGAGAGAGGGAAACTAAAGGAGAGTGAGATCAAATCTAAACTCAGAGCTCCTGGCCAACGCTCATAGGACAACCATGGGGAAAATTTTTTTAAATGATTGCTGTTCCTCCAAATTCCAGGGCATTTCCACTTATGTGATTTTAAATGCACATGGAGAAACCCTGCAGTTCTTGAATTAAAGTTTCTATAAATTATAACTCACTTTTACCAAATCCAAACTCCAACCAAATTGAACTTATATGCCTTCCCCAAACTCTGTGCCCTCATCAGATACAACTAGAGAGTCAGCACTTACCTATCTTTACCTTATTTTCTTATAAGGCTTAACTCATATATAAGCATCTCCAAAGAAATTTCCTCATGGATCAAATGTTAGTGCTCTACCTAATTCAATTCTCCTTGTTGTATTTGTACATCATGAATGATGATTCTTCCAAGAAAAGTAAGTTCTTTGGGGTCAGAGATTTTTTTTCTTGTTTTTTGTTTGTTTTTTGAGGGGGTGTCTATTAAACAATGAACAAACATTTCCTTTTAACACAACACCTCCTGAAGGAGGCCTTCTCTAGTCCTGCCTCTTTTACTTCCTCCTCATATACCTTTTACACCTACACACACACACACATATTACCTACCACTTGCACAGTATAAATTCATGTATGTTGATATTTGAGTAACCTATTGGAATGTATGCCTCTTTAAGGTAAGGACTAATGTTTTTGTCTTTGTTTCCCAAATGCTTAAGTGCTTGAATGGCCAAGAGCAGCTTAAGTTCCAATCCAGCCTCTGTATGACTGTGTCTGTATGACTTTGGGCATGTCATCTTGTAAACTCCTTCAGTCTCAATTTCCTGATCTGTAAAATGGGAATAATAATAGCACCTATCTCCCAGGGTTGTTGTGAATGGGAAATGAAATAATATTTGCAAAGTATTTTCCAAACCTCAAAATGCTAAATGAATGCCAGCTGTCATTACTGTTAAGAATAGCAAAGACAATAAATGCTTGTCGACTTGATTTTTCAGACACCTCCTTAGCACTGGATGGGGAACACAACCACAAGAGCCATGTCCTACATGTCCCCAACACTTGGAGCGGCTGCCGCCCTTATTCCTGTGACACCCCTCACAGGGTGGGGGCTTTGTGGCCTAGCAGTCCGACTCAGGAGGGTTACTAGGCTAAACAGACCTGGGAAACAATGTGAATCCCTTATTTTACAGGTGGGGAAACCGAGGGCCACAATGGGGCGGGCCCTTGCCCAAGGTCACGAAGCTCCTAGGCAACCTAGGCAGAACTCGAACTCAGGTCTGGAGACTCTCCACCTGGGGCCGTGGCGCCAACCCTCCGGGGCTCCTACACGCACCTGCCCACCCGGACCGGGCGAGCAGGGCAGCGCAAGGCCCGACAGGCTTCGAGGGAGCCCGAGCCCCGAGTCCCGAGCCCCGAGTGTCCACACCACTCTTGGGCCGCCCGGGCTGGGGCAGCACCGCGGACTCACCCGGCAGCAGCGGCGGCCCCGGCAGGAGAGGGGCATGGGGACACGTCCGGCCCCGCCGCAGCCCGAGCGGGAGGAGGAAACGTCCGCGGCGGCGGGGGAGGAGCTGGTTGTGGCAGCAGCAGCGGCGGCGGCGGCGGCGGCGGCGGCGACGGCGGCAGCAGCAGCGGCGGTGGGGGCAACGCGACCCGGATGCGCATCCCCTAGCGCCGGAAGTGAAGTACGGCGCGCCCACCCCTTCCTCCTCGGCCTGCTCTCTCCCTGCGCATGCGTCTGGCCTTGAGGTCAGAGGAGGGCGCCGCCGCGCTTCCGTCTTCTGGCGCCGACACCCCTGACCCCTCGTTTGGCGCCTCTCACGCCACGTCCCCCCTTCCCCTGTTTTGCGGGTCGCAGGCGTGGAATCGGCACCCATCCCCACGCACGTGCGTTTACTCGGGGAAACTGGCTGGTGCGCGCGCAAAGCTGTCAAGTCGGGAGGAAAGGGCAATGAGTGGGAAGCCCCGAGTTCGGACTGGCTCTGCCCCCAGCAGCTTGCAGCCTCCGGCCCTCTTTCCCTGAAAATTGAGAGGCCTGGTTCCTTCCATTTGATAAATAGCTATAGAGATAGGAGTAGTCAGAATGCAGACATACAGATATCCAAACTATCTGCAGCCACGTGGAAATAGTGCCCCACATCGCGAATAACTAGAGAAATGCAAATTAAATCAACTCAATTTCCACCCCACACCTGCCAGACGGGCAAAATTGACCAGAAAAGACAGTTGGCAAAGCTTGGAGGGGCTGTGGGGATACAGCCGCATGGATCCATTGTAGCCTGAGCTTTGAATTGGTCCGGCCATACTGGAAAGATACACAATAATAGTAATTATTATTATCATAATAGCTAGCATATGTCTAACACTTTAAGCTTTGCAATATGTTTTACAAATAATTCAATTGATCCTCATAACAACCCTGGGAGATTGGTGCTATTATTCTCATTTTAAAGAGGAGGAAACCGAGGTTAAATAACCTATCTTAGAGTTGTGCAGTTAGTAGCTGTTTTGAGGTTGGATTTGAGCTCAAGTTTTCCTGACTCCAAGTCCAGTGCTCCATCTACATCCAGCTGTCTCAATACCCTTAAAGTCATTAAACTGCTTACCCTTTCTCCTAACTAGAGTCAGCCACAGCTCAGGCTCCATTCCTCAGAGATCTTGTCCTTTAAACACGGAGAAGAGAATTTAATTGATAGAGAAAGCATGTTGGGACTATTTTCAGAAATGAGAAGACAGCAATTATAGGTAGTTGGCTGTGATTTTTCCCACAATAGAAACATTGTAAATTTTTATTTGTCTTTGTTTTGTTTGTTACATTGTTAATAAATTGTGTAGACAGGAGCTTTAGCATTTATTTAACCTAAAGGATTAAGAAATTTGAGATGTATGAGGAAGAGAGGAGAGAGAGAGAGCAAAAGCTTGTGGGAAATAACCAATTAACCATAACATTTTTAATTCAGCAAAATAATATATTCAGTAAAACCAATTGACACATAGGAAAAAATGTGACATTATATGCAGTGTTCCAAACTTATGGACCCCAAACTCCACAAAGGATTGGAGGGAATGCTTTTAAAAAATCTCTTCTTTGAGATCATTCTTGTTCTTTACAACTGCACAATATTCAGTTTGGATTATTTTATGATACATCTGTTATATCTGTAACCTCTGCCCCAAAGGCCATTGGAATGGGACTCTTTCCTTATTGGCAGAAATAAATGTCCTGGCCTGCATAAGAGAATTTCACTTCTCAACCAGTCCTCTTTGAAATCCTCCAAAGACAAATGCTCCTATGGGACTCTGCAGGGCCAGTCCTCTTTGGGATTACTCAAGCTGCAAATCCTCTCCCTTTGTGGATTTACTTTGTACGCTCCTGGTTTCCAGGAAGGAAAAGACTCTGGAAAACCATAAGAGGAGCAGGCATTTTCCACTATGTTTGTCCCTAACTTGTTACTCTAGAGACTTTGGGGAGTTTCTCCTTGGATAAGATCTAGGACTCATCTCTTGTTCAATCTGAGTAACCTCTCTCCCAATGGAAGAGCTCTTTCATTATGTGTTGTCTAGAACCCAGTTTTTTTCTTTTTCCTTTTTCCTGGATGCAGATGACATTTTCTATCCAAATTTACTCAAATTATCTTGTATCACTGAATTGCTGAGAAGAGCTAAATCTATCATAGTTGATCATCACACAATCTTGTTGTATACAGTGTTTTCTGGTTCTGTTCATCTCATTCAGCATCAGTTCATATAAATCTTTCCAGGCCTTTCTGAAATCACCCTATTCATTTCTTATAGAACAATAGTATTCTATTACTTTCATATACCATAACTTATTCAGTCATTCTCCAATTGAGGGGCATCCACTCATTTTCCATTTCTTTGCCACCACAGAAAAAGCTGTTACAAACATTTTTACACATGTGAGTCTTTTCGCCTCTTTTATGACCTCTTTGGGATACAGATGCAATAATGGCACTGCTAGATCAAAAGGTATGCATAGTTATATATATATATATACACACACACACACACATACACACACACATACATAGATAGCTATAAAACTATAATTTTTAATACTTATATAGTATACCTTTATGTATAATTCCAAATTGTTCTCTAGAATGGCTGGATCAATTCACAACTTCACCAACATTGCATTAATGTCCAAGTTTTCTCACATCTCTTCCAACATTTATCATTATCCCTTCTTGTCCTCTTACCCAGTCTGATAGAAGGTGATACCTCAAAGTTGTTTTAATTTGCATTAGAACTCAGTTTCTTCTACTGAGGTTCACAACCCCATATGAGATCTTGTAACTGAATGTGGGGTTATGAAATTATGATTTATTATTAGTAAATGTTTGATTTACATATCTTTTTATATAACTATATAGCCAAGGTCATATAAAAACTTTCTCTGGCAAAAAGGAGTCACAAGTGAGAAAAGTTTAAGAAGCCCTACTCTAGACTAACAATTTTAAGGGAGCAGAAAAATATATTTCTAGCCCAGTATTCCCTCTTTTTAAGGAGAATAGAATGGCCTCTGGCCCCTACCTTGCTTTCCCTCCTGGCAGAGATGAAAATCTCCTTTGGAGAAGGGTACAGTAAGAAGAGGTTAGAGATGTCTATTCTGCTACCCTCTGAATCACACACAATAACAATTCTCACCATGCAGAAGCCCCTGTCTATACATGGAACTCCATTCTGCTACATATCCATATTGATGTTTTCATATATATTTAGTTACATACAAAGCAAGTTCCTTAGTCACAGCACTCTATAGCATATGCCACCATGCCATATTTGTTCCAGAGTCAAATTAAAAAGCATTTATTGAATATCAACTATGTACTGCTAAGTTTAGGGTTGTTGCTCTTGTTTGTTCTTTCTTGAAGAGGACTATGACATCAGGGAAGTAATGCCATGACATGCAAGTGAATTGGATTTAAGTGAGGGACCTGTGCAAGATCACCTGCCTCACTTTCCCTTCCAGACCATCGGGGTCTAGTAATCAGATATAAATCAGGATGACTGGATATAGCCCAGAATGCACTGGGAGAACTTGGTCTTTTTAATCAAAGATCTTCAATAAATCTCAGTTTGACTGAGGCCACATCAATTTAGTGATTAAGGCTAGGTAGAAATTGAGGCAAAGAATGGCCTCTGTCACTTAGTAAAAAACAAACAAGTAAATCTGAGAAGGAAAGATCCCTCAAAGTTTCTAGCCAAAACAGAAATAATTGCTATTTAATTTACTCTGAATCAATTAGGACCCAAACAATAACCATCTAAATGCTGGGTATAGAAGAAAGGCAAAACAAAACAAAACAAAAAGGAAGAGATAGCATGAAAGCAATTATGTATAACAAAATTTATACAGTATAAATTGGAGATAATCTTAGAGAGAAGGCAATAGCACAAAGAAGGGGAGGGGTCAGGAAAGGCTTTTTATAGAAGTTTGCATTTTAATTGGGACCTGAAGGAAGCCAACTCAAATCATAATAATATATATATATCAAATCTAATAATAATAATATATAATATAATATAATAAAAATAAATGAAGAAAAGAGAATTTTAGGCATTTGGGGTAGTCAATGAAATTACCTTGAGTTAAGAGATGGAGTATGAAGGGAATAGCAAAGAGTCCAGTGTTACTGATCACAGAGTTCATGTAAGGGGTAAGAAAGGTAAGACAGGCTCAAGCTCTGAGGGGCTAAAAAGGTTGGGTTTTTTTATGATTGATATTGGACATCACCATGAAGGTAACATGGTCAGACATGTGCTTTAGGAAAATCAGTTTGACAGAAGAATGGAGGATAGATTGAAATGGGAAGAGATTGAGAAAGGGAAACAAAACAGCAAAACTCTTGTAATAGTTTAGGTATAAAGGTGATAAGAGTCTGTATTAGGCTAGTAGCAGAGTCAAAGAGAGAAGAGGCCATTTATAAGAGATATTGTGAAAACAATTATGTCTCCATGTCATGAAGATAGATTCTACAGATCTTCCCAACTGATTGGATATGGGAGAGAAGTGATGAGGAAGAGAGAAGACTCAAAATGAAACTTAGTAGTTTCATGGAAACATCAAAATACTCTTGACAGTAAAAAAGAAAGAACAGAGGGTTTTGGGGAAAAGATACATGGAAATGTCGCGTTTAAGATGACTACTAGACATCCAATATGGGATGTCTGTTAGGCAATTAGAGATGCCAGGTTGGAGCCCAGGAGATTGATTTACAACCCAGCTTCTTCTTCTTTTTTAATAAAGCTTTATATTTTCAAAACATATGCATCAATAATTTGACAACATTGATCTTTGTATAGCCTTGTGTTTCAGATTTTCTCCTCATTTCCCCCACTCCCTCCCCTAGATGGCAAGCAATCCAATATATGTTAAACATGTTAAAATATATGTTAAATCCAATATGTATAAATATATTTATACAATTCTCTTGCTGCACAAGAGAAGTCAGATAAAAAAAAAAGAAAGTAAATGAGTAAGAAAACAAAATGCAAGTGAACAACAACAAAAAGAGTGACAATGTTATGTTGTGATCCACATTCAGTTCCTACGGCCTTTTCTCTGGGTGGAGATGGTCTCTTCATCACAAGATCATTGGAACTGGCATCAGTAATCTGTTGGAAAGAGTCATATTCGTCAGAATTGATCATTGTATAATATTGATGTTACCATGTACAATGATCTCCTGATTCTACTCATTCCACTTAGCATCAGTTTATATAAGTCTCTCCAGGACTCTCTGAAATTATCCTGTAGTCGTTTCTTACAGAACAATAATATTCCATTCTCCAACTAATAGGCATCCACTCAGTTTCCAGTTTCTTGCCTCTATGAAAAGGGCTGCCACAAATATTTTTGCACATATGGACAACCCAGCTTCTTAAACTATGATTTGTAACTCCATATGGGTTCATGTAACTAAATGTGGAGGTCACAAAATTATGATTATTATTATGGTTATTATAAAAATATCTGATTTATATGCTTGTGTGTGTGTGTGTTTGTGTACCCAAGTTCACAAAAATTTCTTAGGCGCAAAAGGGTCAAAAGTGGAAAAAGTTTTAAGAAGCCCTGATTTACAACATCAACTGACTATCATAAATAGCTTATTGACAGAAGTCACACCTCACCACTTAAGATAGAATGCTCAAGTTTTTGAAGCATTTGCTGAACTTAAGGAAGTAGTGCCAGAAAAGGACATTGGAACCAAAAAGAGCTCATATAAAACTTATGGTCCCCTTTGCCCAATACTACTACATTCAAACTTCCTCCCAAAACTCCTCTACCACAGTCCCCTTGCTAAATTTCCATACTACTATTTCAGCAATTAAACACCTCCTTGGAATCTTCTCTTTGTCGATGTAATAGAGCTTCTCCTTTCACTACTCCTATGAGCGTCCAATTACTTTTATCTCTTAACAGTCTCTATAATTCTCTTTTGACATCTTATTTTTCTTAAAGACTTCTTTTTCCTCCCTTTTCTAATCTGTTCTAATCCAAGACAACTCAATCATCAAGAATATTACATACCCCATAAGATATAGAGAAAGGATGTTTCAATAGCAGCATGTTTCACACCAACAAATAAAGTATTAGACTTAACATATTTGGAATTTTCAGATTCACATTTACTATTCTGCCTACTTCAAGAGAGGCACCATCATATATAGTGGATATTTGACCAGATTTGGAATTAGAAAGACCTAAGTTTAAATGCCACCTCAGATGCACCATAGACAGTTGTGGGATCCTGGGCAAATCACTTATGCACTCTGATACTTGGTTTACTCATCTATAAAACAGGGACAATAATAAAACCTCTCTTACAGTGTAAATATGAAATGAGAAAATTTGGAAAGTGTCTCACTTTCTCTAAACTGTAAAGCCCTGTCTTTATAAAATGTCAACTATTATTTTTGCCTTATTGTCCTCTCCCCTTTTCTTTACCAACCTATGTGCCTCCCATCTGCCAAATTTCTGAGACAAAGTCTGAAGGTTAGGAAAAAAGTTAAAACTAGATAAATAGATCAAGAGTCCTCAGCATAGAGATGATACATTGGAGCTGATGGGATCACCAAACCAAATCGTGTAGAGAGAAAAGAGAAAGGAGCCCAGGATGGAGCCCTGTGTGACACCCATTGTTAGCAGGTGTAACTTAGACAAAGATCCAGGAAAGGAGACTAACAAGGAGAAGTCAGATGGTAGACAAGGAACCAGGATGGAATACAGTCATGGAAACCTAGGGGAAAGATATCAACAACAGAGTAATTAACTATATCAAAAGCTGCAGAAAAGGTAAAAAGGATGAAGATTGAGAAGAGGCCAAAAGCAAAAAGCTTCATATATACAAAAATATTTCTAACAACTTTTTTGATAGCAAATAACTGAAAAGAGCATAACTATCAATTAAAGAAGGGTTGAACAAATTGCGGCACGTGTATGTAATAGAATATCATTATATCAGAAGAAACAATGAATATGATAGATTCAGAGAAGTCTGGGAAGACTTATGTAAACTGATGCAGAAAAAAGTAAGCAGAACAAAGAGAACAATTATATGATGATCACAATAATGTAAAAGAAAACAATACTAAATGACTAAATAACTCTGGTCCAGTGATCTCAAACTCAAATAGAAACACACTAATCCATAAATAAAGGATTCCTGATAATACATATTAACTTCGTTTTAAAATGTAATATTATCTATGTTTTTTTTATTTATTTTGCTAAACATTTCCTAATTAGTTGTGAAATGATCCAACCATTCTAGAGAGCAATTTAGAACTATACCCAAAAGGCTGTTAAACCATGCATATGCTTTGATCCAGCAGTCTCTACTGGGTCTGTGTCACAAAAAGATCATAAAAAAGGAAAAAGAATCCATGTGTACAAAAATGTTTGTAGCAGCCCTTTTTGTGGTGGCAAGGAACTGGAAATTGAGTGTATGCCCATCACTTGGGGAATGACTGAATAAGTTATGATATATGAATGTAATTTAATATTATTATTCTATAAAAATGATGAGCAGGCTGATTTCAGAAAATGGAAAGACTTACGTGAAATGATGCTAAGTGAACTGAGTAGAACCAAGAGAATAATGATGCTGTTGGACATGGCTAATTTTTGAGGTCTATTTTACTAAAACTATAATCCTATAATACTCTTCTAGGTAACTGGTGATATAGATCTGGTAATGAGAAAATGTCAAGGCTGGAATATAATTAAGATTTGGAAGTGGTAATAGAGAAATTCCTAGGAGTCAATGAAGAGAGGTAATAGTTGAAATCCCAGGGATGAAGAAGATCATTTAGGGAGAAAGTGCCGCAACAAGAAGAAGGCCACAGAGAGAATCTTGGCAATTCTTAAGGTGTTAGGAGAAAGGAAGGGAATCAGTGGAAAAGATAACAAAGAAGAGATTAGCTAAAAAGGGCAAGAATTAGAAGCCAATGGGAGAGAGAGTATCCAGAAGGAAGAGGTATTCATTAGCATGAGAACTATAGAAAGAGCCTGGAGAATGAATGAGAAGGGAGGACTTGATAGAATAGGATCATTGGGAACTTGTTAGGAGATTAGCCTAAATAGAAGAATAGGGAAGGAAGCCAAATTGCAAGGGAATCTTTGATAATCCTCATTGGCTCCAATATCTTTTTTTTTTAATTTAAATTTTATTTTATTTAATAATAACTTTGTATTGACAGAATCCATGCCAGGGTAATTTTTTACAACATTATCCCTTGCACTCGCTTATGTTTCGTTTTTTCCCCTCCCTCCCTCCAACCCCCCCCCAAGATGGCAAGCAGTCCTATATATGTTAAATATGTTGCAGTATATCCTAGATACAATACATATTTGCAGAACCGAACAGTTCTCCTGTTGCACAGGGAGAATTGGATTCAGAAGGTAAAAATAACTCGGGAAGAAAATCAAAAATGCAAATAGTTTGCATTCATTTCCCAGTGTTCCTTCTTTGGGTGTAGCTGTTTCTGTCCATCATTTATCCATTGAAACTCAGTTAGGTCTCTTTGTCATAGAAATCCACTTCCATCAGAATACATCCTCATACAATATCGTTGTCGAAGTGTATAATAATCTCCTGGTTCTGCTCATCTCACTTAGCATCAGTCCATGTAGGTCTCTCCAAGCCTCTCTGTATTCATCCTGCTGGTCATTCCTTACAGAGCAATAATATTCCATAACATTCATATACCACAATTTACCCAGCCATTCTCCAATTGATGGGCATCCATTCATTTTCCAGTTTCTAGCCACTACAAACAGGGCTGCTACAAACATTTTGGCACATACAGGTCCTTTTCCCTTTTTTAGTATCTCTTTGGTATCTTAAACCTTTTCTGCAACCCCCACTAGTGGCCCAGAGCCTAAGCAGCATTTCACAGCTTCTCCGAAGGATGGGCCAAGTTCAAGATAGTCCTCTTTACATGAATACTTACATATCAAATTATATTGTATTTACTTCTCTGTGTGCACATCGTTGCCCCTCATTCTTGAAGATGACCAAAATGACATCACTATGTTTGAGTCAAGTTATAGTATATCTGACTGGGGCTGACTAGATAGACCAATAGGAGCTTGGAATGCTCTGCTACAGCTTGAACACAATTAGTCCATGTGAACATTTGGAGTAAATTTTCTAAATTTGCGCATCTAGCATTTCTTTTGAGCTCCCTTAATTCTGCTTTACTCAAAGGGCACAGTATCTTCTCTGATGAGGGCACATTATATTGGGCAGTCCTTTGCCAGCATTTCCCCTGTCATGCAATCAATTCCAAAGTTCTTTTTTTTTTTTTTTTACAAGTGGCAATTATTTATTTCTATATGGGGATTTTATGAACACCGATATATTTGAAATAAATATTAATAAGTCAGCTAGCATTAGACAGATGGTGAGATTTTTGACATTTGTTTTGATTATTTTGATATCCTGTGGTCTTCTACAAAAATCCTCTAATAAAATCATAATTACACTGTTTTAGCACAGGGAAGAATTAATAATAATTACACTAGAGTTTTAAAAGCATTTTCAGATTTTCCTTTGATCTTCATAACAACTCTCTGAAATAAATATTGCAAATATCATGATACCTGCAATGTAAATAAGTTTAATATCTAATGAAGTCTGTAAGCTCCTTGAAGGTAGGAGTTATTGCATTGTTTGTTTTTGTAGCCTTTGAATGTAGCATAGTGTCTGCTACATTTTTCCTCCTCAGAGCTACAATATAATTGAAATAAAGATTTTCCAGTGAGAAAACTCCCTCTACCAATGCAAATTTGTATCTCCTATACAACTTAGTTTCGTTTTTTAACCCAATATATGTATATATATTTATACAATTATCTTGCTGCACAAGAAAAATCAGATCAAATAGGAAAAAAATGAGAAAGAAAATAAAATGCAAGCAAACAATAACAAAGAGAGTGAAAATGCTATGTTGTGAACCACACTCAGTTCCCTCTCTGGGTGCAGATGACTCTCTTCATCATCTTCATCATCCAGTTCATTGGAACTGGTCTGAATAATTTCATTGTTGAAGAGAGCCATGTCCATCAGAATTGATCATCGTATAATCTTGTTGCCGTGTACAATGATTTTCTAATTCCAAAGTTCTTAAGAAAGTCCTTGAGAGTGTCCCTGTATTGCTTTTTCTGACCACCTTATGAGTACTCGTCCTTATGAGTGCTCCATAAAACAATCTTTTTGGTAAGTGTATGTTTGGTATTCAAAAAACATGGAAAGTCCAAAGGAGTTGTACTCTCTGCAGCAGTATTTGAATGCTTAGCATTTTAGTTTGAGAAAAGACCTCAGTGTCTGACTTTATCATGTCAAGTAATCTTCAGAATCTTCCTAAGACAATTCATATGAAATCAATTCAATTTCCTGGCATGATGGTACAACAATAAAATCAGTACAACAGCTTCAGTTTTGTAGTAAGTTTAATACCTCAACATGTCTAAAGTAGAATTCCTTACTTAACATTCTAAATGTGTTTTTACTTCAAAGTTCCCAATTTTCATTGTGTTTCCCTATTCCTATTTCATCCTTCAATTTACTTAGTATTCTTAGTGTTATCCTGAACTCTTTCCTTTCCCTCACCCACTACATACATTCATTTGGAAAGTATTGTCCACTCCCTTATCCAAGGCACTTCATGAAATTTAGACCCTTTTCCCTCCCTTCCTCATCCCTCACTGTTACTCCCTTAATTCAGATCCTCATCCCCTCATATCTAGACTATTATGATGTCTCTTAGTTGTTCTCTTAGCTGGTTTCCAACTTCTCTTCTTTCTAAACCATCCTCCAAAAATATGAAAAAATTGTCATTAGGTAAAGTGACCATTCCCCTACCCTGTTCAGAAATTTTAAGTGATTCCATATGGCTTCTACACAAAATGCAAACTCAAACTAAGTATCTAAGAGCTTGGACAATGTGGGTTCTACCTCCCTTTCCAGCCTTATTTCATATTGTTTCTCTTCATGAACTCTATATTCCAGGCAACACTACCTATTTTCTGATTTTGATATTACATCGGGTCCCTGATCCAGACATTTGTATAAGCTGTTCCCTCTGTTGTTCAGTCATTCCTCACATCTGCCTCTCAGAACTCAGACTCAACTCAGAAGTTATGTCATCTGTGAAGACTTCCCTTATCTTCAGCATTTTTTCTCCCCTTCAATTCTCCACATCTTTTCCTCCTATTTACCTTAAATTATAACCCTCTGCTAGAGTATGAACTCTTTGAGAGCTTTTTTCTCCGTATTCTCAGTGCAAAGCATAGTGCCTGGCACATAGAAAGAACTTTTTTAAAAAAATGCTTGTTCCTTGGAGAGATAGGTGGTGAAGTGGATAAAGCACCGGCCCTGAAGTCAGAAGAACCTGAGTTCAAATTTGACTTCAGACACTTAACATTTCCTAGTTGTGTGGTTCTGGGCAAGTCATCCCAATTGCCTCAGCAAAGAATAAAATAAATAAATAAAAAATAAAAAATGCTTCCTGAACTTGGCTCTTTTCAACAATGAAGTGATTAAGGCCAATTCCAATAGCCTTAGAATAGAGAGAGCCACATGCATCCAGAAAGAGAATTGTGGGTACTAAATGGGGATCACAATATCTTTTCACCTTTTTTGTTGTTTTTCTTTCTCATTTTTTCCTTTTTCTTATGCAGCATGATAAATGTGGAAATGTTTAGAAGAATTGCACATGTTTAATCTATATTACTTGCTATCTAGGGGAAAGAGATAGTGGAAAGGAAGAGAGAAAAATTTGGAACACAAGGTTTTGTAGGGGTAAATGCTGAAAACTATCTTTGTGTGTATTTTGAAAATAAAAAGCTATTGTCAAAAATATTTTAAAAGAAAATGCATAATAAAAATAATGCTTCCTGATTTTTGCTAAATTGAATTAAGGGAGAAGTTCCAAGTTTTCCCAGGAGATTGAGAGTTCCTCAGGGACAATAGGCCTATTGTTTCTTGTTTGGCTCCCACGCAGCCATCAACTTCTTTATAGAGCAGTTGCTTATAATTAAAAATTTTTTTACTATTTTTGATTATAGATTGGTTGAAATGAAAGATGCAAGCTACAGTTAGCCACTAGGAAATGATAGTATAGTTTAGACAAGGACCTCAATTTAAATCCTTATAGGTACTTCTCTGAACAGCAAACGAGGCTCTCCAGCAAAAATCCTATGTCTCCCCAGGAGCAAACCCCACTGAACTATCTGGTCTGCTGAGATGATGTGGCCCTCACTATAAAGTGACCTATCCTTCACCACAGCAATGCTCCTCAGGACACTTCACTGACTCTCAAGATTCTCAAAATTCTTAAAGCCCTTTAATTCAAGAGTTGTGAGTTATCTGGACCACATGTGTTTGCTACACATATGCCCCATTAAAAGTATACATTAATTTGGTTCTGATTCTCCCATCCATAGACTCTGCATTAATTATGGGACCTTGTACCCCATATTGAGAGGAATGCTTTGCAACTACTGTCCTTTATGTGCCATTAGTGTAATTAGTTTAAATCAAATTTACAGATTAATTGTTCCTGGGAAGCACACTAGTAGGAACTTGTGCCCTACAATGTGGAAAGCATAATCTCTCATGATTAGCCCTGGAACTGGAAGTAGTGATTGACCCTCTAGGGACTTCTGGGGAACATTCTGGTACATGTATAAGTTGGGAGGAGTCTGCTATACGTGATTTTTTTCTCTCTCTCCTATTACTATCATTTTATATGTAAAAGGATACGGAACTGCCTTTCAGAGGTTCTGAATTGGCTGTATCTGAATATGAAAAGACTGAGAATATGATTTATAAAAGTAGGAAAGACACCAATTTTCTTCCTCCTCCTTCTCTCTCCCTCATTTTTCTTATGGTGTGCCTTTTGTCCACTCACTCAGCTTTGAGTATTGAAAGGTCCCTTCACCCCTACAGTCCTTCCTCCCATTGGTTAATTTTCTCCCAGAAAGTCCAATTTGGGGAAGTATCTTAACCAGACATCCTTCACTCCTCTCTTAGTTACACTTTAGTCTTAGGATTCCCACCACTATGCTCTAATCCTTTCTTCCTTCCTTCAGCTCCTCATCCAGCTTCCTTTTCTTGTTTGAGGGCCATATCCAGTAATCCTGATCCTGTATCTGATCACTGGACTCAGGTGACTCTGGAGGGGAAAGTGAGGCAGGTGACTTTGCACAGCCCTCCCTCCAACTGTATTGTCTACCCTGATTGGACCATAAGCTACTTGAGAGAAGGGACTGTCTTTTTTGTATTCCTCATTTGCATTTTCCATCACTTAGCACAGTGTCTGTCACATAGCAAACACTTAATACTTGCTGACTTGCCCGAATCAGCTACCTAGAACAGTGTTTCCCAAACTTTTGATATATGTGTACCCCTTCTATAATTTTTGTAATGCTGAGTATCCCTCATCAAAAAAAAGGATATATTTTAATAATCAAAATATATTTATTTTTTCTTTTTTTGGTACATACACAAAAATAATAATAAACAAAAATAAAATTATTCATAATAAAATATAAATCCATGCCAGAAGGTTTGTCGTATGTGGAAGAAGAGCAATTGTTGGAATTGACTTTAGATGGATTCTTGAAAAATAAACATAAGGAGTATACTTTAACATCATTCTGGTTACAAATGTAACATGTGTGTCCTGTTTTAACAGAAAAAGTTTTGAAATACATCTTGTCTTTTTCAACTTCATATTTATGTGAAATTGCTTTTTCAGCATTTGTAGACATTAAATTAAAGAAAAGGAATAGACTATTGGATGTGGAGCCACATCTCAGATTAAAATTAACAACCAGGGAACCAAATTATGACTATCTGTTATCTCAGCACAAACAATCTAAATCAGTGGGACTTACTAAAGCACATAACAAACTTTGCCTATAAGAAAAAGTGCATAAAAGCTAAAAATACACAGGCTCCTGGAGAAGCCAATAACTATTAATGAAGTAAGTTGTTTCTGTAATGAAGTGTGGTATATTCACGCCATGTCACACTGGACCATCTCACGCCTCACAAGACTGTCTTGACTTGACTCATGAGAAGGTAGAATTAGGTGCAGCTAAGCACATATCCCCACCAAACTCCAGTGCAATGCTTACCCCCACCAAATCAAGATGGAGAGATCAAAAAAATATAAAAGCTGGGAGCATATGATAACTAGAAGAACCTTAATTCTTCCAAAGAACTTAGTGCCCAAGGCTGAGGATCTCCTTTTAGGGAGAAGAGAGGCTTTGATAGTCACAACTCCAAAAAGATCCAAACAAGGGAGGCTTTTTGCTAGTTTTGGGCAATGGTTTCTGCTTAGCAAGAATTCAGACAGGCCAGAGACTTAATATAGCCAGCTAGTGAGAAAAATTATTTTGTTTCCTACTGTCCAGTTGAATATTAAGTAGAACAGGGTCTGAAAGAACAATATCTGGTGTAAGGCAGAGCCCAGGATGGACAGAACCAGGGATCTGGTTGAGCTATAATGGATGGAGACTAACAGAGCAGTAAGGTGGAGGCCCTGTAGGAAGAGCAGTCCTAGAGTCAGATGTGTGAGATGAACTACCCCACTGTGTATACCTGGGTTATATGTTCTGCTTTCATGTGTGTTCCACATATGTTCTCTATGGGTGTTCATTCTTGCCATGTGTATTTGTGGGAGAGTGAACTTCAGTTTTATAGGGGAAAAGTTCTATTGCTACCTACCTTACTATGCCATTTCATTGAAACCACAATTTTGCGCTAATTATGTCCAAAGATGGATGATTAAAGGTAAACTATTGAAGTGGGTTAACAAATTAGATTATCTAGGGATCCCACACTCTGCAAGATGGGAGTGGAGAGGCCATATATATGTATTACTATTGTGCTTTCAAGTGAAAAGTCATTTAGAGTGTAGATATTTCTTCCAATGTGGACTTAAGGTTCTCAGGCTAATAGATTATTGACCAATGGGAGCCCTGTTTATATAACACATGCTGTATTTTCTACCTGCTAGTTCCACAGGATTTGGGGAAACAGGTGGTTAAAGTTTGTAACCATTCTATCTAGCTCTTAAGTGAAAAAGTTTTAGATATGACTCCTACCTTTTGAAGAGCAAGTAGGTGGTATAATGGATAGAGCGCCAAGCCTTAAGGAAGATCCGAGTCCAAATTTGACTTCAGATGCTTAGTAGCTATATGACCCTGGGCAAATTATTTCACACTGCCTCAGTTTGCTCATTTGTAAAATGAGCTGGAGAAGGAAATTACAAATTATTCTAGTATCTTTGCTAAGAAACCCCCAAATAGTATCACAGAGTTGTACCCAACTGAAATACTGAACAACACTAACACTAACTTGTGAGCTTTAAAAGGTCCAAAGAGTAAACCAGTAAAGGGCTAGGGACAGGAATCCATACCACCCTTCATACTAGCTATCATCCAAGGCAGGTAGGTTTCATCAAAGCTCTGAGGAACAATCTGTTTGACTCAACCATCTGTGAACTCTTAAGATACTGTGTACTCCTGAAGCAAGAAAGTGATTTGTTCCCAGTAATTATGATATATTTGGAAATGAACTTGGTGATTAGGGCAGCTAGTTGGTGCAGTGGATAGAGCAGCAGCCCTGAAGTCAGGAGGACCCTAGCTGTGTGACCCTGGGTAAGCCCCCAACCCCAATTGCCTCAGCAAAAAAAAAAAAAAAAAAAAAAAAAAGGAAGTAAATTTGGTGGACAAAAACTTAGGAGGTCAAATACTTTGTAGAGAACCCACTTTCCCCAGTCTAAGGATATAGAGGAGAAGGGGGATATGCCTCCCAGTATTGAAAGAAATCAAATTTCTAACAATGGAATTTATCAGTGACATAGAGAAAATACTATAATTGGTGAGTGATATCAGAGGAAATACACTAGAATGGGAGCCTGCGCTGAAGTAAGAAAAATGCCCCACTTCCCTACAGAAGAACTCCTAGAACTCCAAAAGAAAAATATAACTTTCTTTTTTTTTTAATAGCATTTTATTTTTTCCAAATACATGCAAAGATCGTTTTTAACATTCACTTTCGCCAAACCTTGTGTTCTTTTTCTCCTTTTCCACCCCTCTCCCTCTCCCCCTCCCTGTTTCCCTCCCTGTTTCCCTCCCTCTCTCCTTCCCTCTTTCCTTCCCACCCTCTCTATCTACCTCCCTCTTTCCCTCCCTCTCTCCCCTCCCTCCATCCCTTTTCCCCAAGACATCAAGCAATCCAATATAGGTTAAACATGTACAATTCACCTAAACATATTTCCATTTGTCATGCTGCACAAGAAAAATTAGACCAAAATGGAAAAACATGAGAAAGGAAAATAAACAAGCAAATAACCAACAACAAAAAAGGTGAAAATATTATGTTTGATCCATATTCAGTCTCCACATTTCTCTCTGGACTTAGATGGCACCTTCTATCACAAATCTATCAGAATTGCCATATATTACCTCATTGTTGAAAAAAATTAAGTCCATCACAGTTGATCATCACATAATCTTGTTACTATATACAATGTTCTCTTCCTCTTGAGAAATGTAACATTCTATGTAACCAATCTACTGGTATTAGTGGAAATTGGGATAAGGAACACCCAAGTATATAACTTTATTTGGACTAATACATCAGAGAAAATGCTATAGATTCAATATACCTAGATTTCAGCAAAGCATTTAACAAATTCTCTAGAGATGTCCTTGCAGACAAGATAAAGAGATACAAGTGTAATGATTTTATACACTATGATTTGAGCAAAGCATTTGACAAATTATCCTATAATATCCTTGTGAACTAGATGGAGATGTAAACTTGATGACAGTAGCTAAGTGGACATGGAACTAAGTGAATAATCCCAAATATCATAGTTAATGAACAAATGTCAAACTGGAAGGAGGTCTTTCAGAGAGTGCCTCATTATAATCTTTGCTCCTTGATCCAATTGTTTCACATTTTCCTCCCAATGTCTTGAAGAATATCATACACGATTTGCTTAGCATATCTGTGGATAAAGAAAAGTTAATCCCCTCCACTCCTTAACCTCCTATTACTAATTTCCTCCCCAGCATTGCTTTACTGAAGCACTTCTCTAGATTGCTAACAAGTTCCTAAGGACCAAATGCTTGAACTTTTCTTGTCCACATCCTTCTTGATACTTGTCAGCATTTTCCTAAGGAACCAGATTTGATGTACTTCAATTCTTCATTTAGTAGCTTGAAAAGTCTTTTTGTTGCTGTTATGGATGTTCAGTAGTTTCAGTCCTATCCAACTCATGACCCCATTTGGGGTTTTCTTGACAGAGATACTGGACAGTTTGCCATTTCCTTTTCCAGTTCATTTTATAGATGAGGAAACTAAGGAACAAATGTAGTAGTTATAATTAACCAATTCACCATCAACAAGTATAAATAATCCTTCACAAGAAATCTAAGAGTGGGGAACATTGCACATGATGTCAGGTTTGGGTTTTTTTTCCTTTTTTTTTTTTTTCCTTTTTTTTTATGCTTTGATTGGTTTTGCTGATTTTTTTTTTTTTTTTTTTGCCTTTCTTCTTTTTTCTTTGTTATAAGGGATAACTTTTTGGAAAGGCGATATAAGGGAAATCTAGATCAGGTAAAAATGAAAAATTTTAATAAAAATTGAATTTTTTTGTTCAAACAACATTTATTATAGTTAAGACTAAAATGTGTACATCCTACTCTTTAAAACAGCAATATGCTAGTGTGATAATCTAATTCTGGGGGGTCTAGAGCTAAACTGATTTAACAATTTTCCTCTGTGAAATCTGAGGTTTGATAGCCTCAAGTGGACAATTTCCCCACTTCTCAAACTGTGGGGTCAACTTTGAAATCGAGCAGAGGGTCCAATGGGAGTGGCCCACATGCTAAATTCTGAATGGAGACCTCTAAAGGTCACCAATAAGTGGAACAAACTCAAGCTTTCCCCTTTTCTACCTTATTACTAAAGAATGAAATATTTGGTCATAAAAAAGGCTCCTTTCTGAAGTTTAGAATGGGAAAAATGAAACTCTGCCTTTGGTGGGAATCAGTTCTCCTCAGTGTCTACACATAAGCACTACAGAGTTCTAAAACTAGGACCCCATCCCAGTGAGAAAAGAAGATACAGACTTAACCTTCCCCACCAGAAATCCAGGAATACACACACATGGGTACAAACATGCATACAGGCATGCACAAAGTTTAAAACTATAATGGGACAAAAGTCAACACGTATTTTTAGCATGTAACACTACATTAGGCATGACCAAGGAGCTCAAAAATGATCCCAGATTTTACTTTTGTGAATAGTTTGGCCCATAAGATATAATGAAAACAGCAAAGGGAAAGAACAACCAAAAATGGCCTCTTTAATTGATGGGGAAATCCTGGAATATATGATGAAGGCCTGTCTCTGGATGTATAGAAGTCCTAATGCTCCCAGAAACAAGGAGTAAAGAGCCATCATGTCTGGGCCCACCCAAATGAAAGAGGATAGGGCAGGCACTGCATGTGGCCTTTCAAGTCGCTCCCAATAGTGAGTCCCAGACTCTTGCTTCCAGGAAGACATATCTGTTGTGTTATTTTTCTCTAGAGTCTAAGCCAAGAGTTCAACTTTTTTTTTTTTTTAAGAAAAGAATAAAGATAAAGAAAAACAGGAAAAAAATTGACATGAGAAGAGCTTCCCCCCAAAAAGGAAATGGGGATGCTAGGAAAGGGAGCACCTCCACTGCTTCTATATTTGGCAAGCTCCAATGAATGTGTGGCCCTGGGACATGTCTGGGCACAGATGGCTTCAGAGTCACATGCCACCTCTCCACCCACGCCTCACATACCGCCCCCTCCCACTCAGACCAATTCTCACTCATTGGAAGGGAGCCTGACCCACAACCTGATAATGTTTCCAGCCTCGCTGATCTCTAGACAGATTTCCAGGCATCCGCCTCCAGGCCTCCCCATCACTGGAGGACACAAGTAGGGACAAATAAACTGGCACGGAGGGACTACATTCATTTCCAAACTGGACACAGTGTCATGGAGAGTGAAGTGGCTCCCAGGTCCAGTCGATGGTGAGCAGTCCAGTGGTGGTCCATTTTTATTTCTGCACTTCCCCATGGCTTGGGACACTGTGCCTCCCAGGAAGGCTTATAATGGCAGTGACAAGAAGCAAGTCTGCCTCTCAGGCAGAAGTTCACAAAGGACAACTAGCACTATCAATATGAAACATTTATAAGTGGTAAAGTCCAATCCTAGTGTCACTTAGGTCCAGTCTATATACATAGAAGATGAAGTGAGGCTTCAATGTGTACTGAAGCAAGGCCAGCACATACTTAGTTTCATTTCAAAAGGATATGGAGCCCTTCGCCATTTTCTGCTTTTAGAGTGGCGAATAAGAAAGAACTCTCATCTTGAAAATTTTGAACCACCTGGTCACTAAGGAGAATGTAAATCCCAGTGGGACCCTGTCTGTAAACTTGGTTGATCTGGTGCAGAGGAATATTAAATATTGAAGCCAGTTTCCGAGTGACTTCTGAAGCTGCCACTTCTTCCAGGTAGATCGCATGATAAACAAATATTGCACTACTGTTTTGTTCTCCTTGGCCTGTATTTGGTTGCCTTACCATCAGTCTGGTCCTGGGCTGCTCCTGGCAGGCGTAGATGGTGAGACGAGGTCTAATAGTCCTTGACTTCAGTGAATTATAGAGACGAATGCCTTCAGCTGCACCACAGATTTGTATGAGATCCTCTCTTGTCAACTTGAATAAATCTGCGCCTGAGAAATTGGTGAAGAGCCTCGCATAGCTGGAGAACCTGTTCCTGGCCAGCCACTGCTGAACTTCCTGGATGGTGGCTGTTGGATAAATTCGTTCACTGGAGCTTTGGGGAACTCCCTCTCCTTGATGATTTGGGGAGGTAGAACTGCTCTCAGGGACGCTGAAGGTAGAGTGCTGAGCAGAAGTGAAAGTGGGAGCAGGAGCAGGGCTATCACTTCCATAAGTTCCACTTGCAACAGGCCATGGGGAGCACTCACTGAGGACTGTAGTCTCATATGAAGGCTGGTATTTTTCTTTCTCCTGAGCTGTCCTCTTCTCCATCTTTTCTCGGTCAGTTTTCTGTTTTCTATCTGCTCCTTTAGGCTTAAAAACTTTGATCTGGCAGCTTGCTGAGTGCAGGTGATCAGTGTAGTCACCGTTTTCATTCTGTTTAAATGTATCAACTTGGACTCTGAAAGAAACCCCCTTCTCACCGCCATGCTTCCGTGCAGTGAACTCCGTGCTGATGCAATGTACCTGAATAAACACAGATGTACGCTTTGCAGGATCCCAGAGAAACTCAACTGCATTCAGCTGGCCTGGGTTTGTTCTCAGGTCAATAACACCAACAGACATTGGAATATCTAGATCAAGCAACCGGTCCCCAGGGCGATTCCATTTCCAGCCTTCCAGCTGTTGGTGCTCTGTATACTGGAGCCTTCGGTCATGGAACACAACTCTGATAATGCTCTTCACCAGCTTCCCATTGATCTCAGGCAAATCACCCACTTTCCGGTTGTCCAGCATCCGGATTTCATAGGACTGACCTTGGTTCAAGTAAGTGAGGCTTTCATCATGTAATTTGACCGCAGGGGACGTCGCAGCATACAAGATGTACTGAAAGGGCGGCTGTTTGGCGTCATCGTCCAATGGAAGGCCAGAATCTTCCTCCTTGAAAATGGGTAGGGCCAAGACGTCACTCATGCTGTAGGCGCCCGCGCCCAGCTCTTGCCCAATGCCCGACAAGCTGGCGTCGAAGTCGTGGACCAGGCCTGTTTCCACTGCCTTGTCCATCTTCAGCACCCAGGCCATATCAGGGTCAGCAGAAGCGGCGGAGGATGGGGGCCCGGTGGGGCCTGGATAGGAGCTAACGCCAAGATGGAGGCCCGTGCGCTGCGGCAGAGACGCCCCCAGCCTACGTGCCGCAGCCCCGCTCATACGCTAGATCGTCCCCTGCCCAGCCGCTGGCCAGGACCCAACTCAGTCTGCCCCGAGCATCCTGGGGGTCCCCGGTGCGGGGTACCGGCTAGCAGCCCTCACCCCTACCCCAAACTAACGCCGCCTACACACCCAAGACAAACAGACACTGCCTGAGACGCCACCGCCCACTTCCGCTGCAGCCATCTTCACCGCCCACTTCCGCCGCAGTCGTCGTTACCGCCCACTTCCGCCGCCACTGACGTCGACTCCGACATTTTGGTTACGTCACTTCCACTTTGCCTGCTTTCTCTAGAAATTGATTAAAAAAATAAAATGACTGCTATGGAAATATTTTACAACGTTTATCACGTTGCTTCTATCCTGGGCAAGTAGGGAAAAGAATAAAGGAATCAAATTTAGAATTTAAAACTTTAAAATAATGTGAAAAATTGTGTTTACATGTTAATTGGGAGGGAAATAAAATATTGTCTAAAAAATTAAAAACGGATTTAAAAAAGATAGTTTACTACTGTGCTGGATACTAGAGAAAAATCACACAATTTCTGCCCCAAAGGGTTCATGTTCTACATTACGAATGACTAGAATTAGCAGGGGCATTACTCCTTCCTACCATATTCCATGAAATTTATACTAGTACCCATTCATTTCATTAACATTTATTGGACATTGGGTCAAGTACAGTACTATGACAGGTGACGTGGAAGAGATACAAAGACCAAGGATAATACTGTCCATAAACTCAACTTGTAATTTATCTGGGAACTGACGACACAGTTCTTGAGACAAGCACTGAAGGGTACCGATGGGGATCTAATGTAACCTTGTAGCCCCACCTTGGTATGTCCAGTCAAGAAATCCCAATCATTCCCTGAGATTAAATTTCCCCTATAAAGTCTTCCCATGGCTCATGCACCTTTACAGAACACCTGGTCAGTCCAACGCAGCATCCTGCCTCAATGTCTCTTCTCTCAAACCCTGCTATGCCCTATGGAGTCTTTCATCTTCTTATAGCTAACTCTATTAAAGTGTTAATTTTTTTTTTTTTTAAGATTTAACCTGCCAATTAAGGGCACACTCCAACCTTATGGGGGGAGGGTATCCTTTCTCCTGGCTAATTGCGAGTTTCACTAGGGATCTTCTTTTCCATCTTTAATTATTAAACCAGTTTCTTTGCTATGTGCTCTCCCACTCTCATATTTATCATTCCTGGAGTTTATTATATTTCTTCATTTTGTTTGTAACCTCATTTCCTAAATAAACCTACCTTTTGCTAAAGAAAATGGCCATTGTGAATTCTTCACATGATCAAACTCCATTTGGTGCTTCTCCAAAAGCACATCATCTGTTGCCATATCATTTGCTACATCAGCTATGTCATAGATATATGAAACAGCTGAAGAATAGCTTTAAAGAGTGAGATAATTAGATGGCAATTTAATTAAAACAGTTGTGAAAAATTGAATTGGAGATAGGAAACAAATTAGAAAATTGAAACCTAAGAAATAGGGGGAGGGGGACTGGGACCCACAAGGACATTAAAGAATGTAATCAGGAACAGAGGTTTTAAATCCCCTTCTCTGGTTATCTTCCCCAATAAGAATGTAAGCTCCTTGGGGGCAGGGACTGGCTATGTAATGAGAGGTGGAGATTCACATTCTGTAATTTCTGTAACATCCAATTAATAAGGATTCAAGGGAGGAACTTGCACTTCAAAATAGGAATTAAAGACTGCCTTTGTGGTTTCAAAATTGTGTCTACTAAATTAGACACCCATTCATGTAAGAATGTAAAAGAAACTCTTTCCTACTCTTCAATGAGCCAGTGAAGATCTTAGTAAGATATTTTAAAAAGTAATTAATCTACAAGTAAGGCAATTATTCATACTTCACTTTATGCAGTAAGTGCCTGCCAATGTCAGAAGTTACTATGGATTTTGGTAAATGAAGTTGCCTATTCCTGTTTGTTGGAGACTGGTGGTATATTGACTTCTTATATATAGAAGGAGACTAGAAGAAATGATTGACATCCTGTTAGTAGTGATGGACTATTTTACCTAATAGAATGATCCATCCAAATTCTGTTTATGACACTGATATGGTGCTGTTAGCTAAACCAGGTAGAGTGAAAACAGAGAAAGAAAATTATAGACCAATTTCCCTAATGAATATTAATGAAAAAAATCTTAAATATTAGCAATGAGATTACAGAAAGTCATCCCCAGGATAATACACTATGACCAAGTAGGATACCAGGAATACAGGGTTTGTTCAATATTAGGAAAACTATCAGCATAATCAACTATGTCAATAACCAAACTAACAAAAATCATATGATTATCTCAATAGATGAAGAAAAAGCATTTGATAAAATCCAACATCCATTCCTATTAAAAACACTAGAGAATATAGGAATAAATGGAGTTTTCCTTAAAATGATCAGTAACATCTATTTTTGAAACTACCAACAAGCATCATATGTAATGGGAACAAACTAGAACCATTCCCAGTAAGATCAGGAGTGAAACAAGGCTGCCTACCATTGCTATTCAATATTGTATTAGAAATATTAGCTTTGGCAATAAGAGAAGAAAAAGAGATTAAAGAAATTAGAGTAGGTCATGAGGAAACAAAATTATCACTCTTTGCAAATGATATGATGGTATACTTAGAGAATCCTAGAGAATCAACTAAAAACCTACTAGAAACAATTCACAACTTTAGCAAAGTTTCAGAATACAAAAGAACTCCACATAAATCATCAGAATTTTTATATATTACCAAGAAAGTCCAGCAGCAAGAGATACAAAAATAAATTCCATTCAAAAGAATTGTCCATAGTATAAAATATTTGGGAATCTATCCCTGCCAAGGGAAAGTCAGGAACTATACAAACACAACTACAAAACATTTTCCACACAAATAAAGTCAGACCTAATCAATTGGGAAAATATCAAGTGCTCATGGTTAGGCTGAGTGAATATAATAAAAATGACAATACTACCTAAATTAATCTACTTATTTAGTGCCACACCAATCAAACTCCCAAGAAATTATTTTACAGATCTAGAAAAAATAATAACAAAGTTCATCTGAAAGCACAAAAGGTCAAGAATTTCAAGGGAATTAATGAAAAAAATGCTAATGAAGGTGGCCCAGCTGTGCCGGCTAACACTATATTATAAAGCAGTGGTCATCAAAACCATTTGGTACTGGCTAAGAAATAGAGTAGTTGATCAGTAGAACAGGTTAGGATCACAGGACAAAATAGGCAATAACTATAGCAATCTAGTGTTTGACAATCCAAAGACCCCAATTTTTGGGATAAGAACTCACTATGTGACAAAAACTGTTGGGAAAGTTGGAAACTAGTATGGAAAAAATTAGGACTCGACCCACATCTAACACCACATACCAAGATAAGACCTAACTAGGTTCATGATTTAGACATAAAAGGTGATATTACAAGGAAATTAGAGGAACATAGGATAGTTTACCTCTTAGATCTGTGGAGAAGGAAGGAATTTGTGTCCAAAGAAGAACTGGAATTCATAATTGAAAACCAAATAGAGAATTTTGAATATATTAAGTTAAAAAGTTTTTGTACAAACAAAATTAATGCAGACAAGCAATAAATTGGGAAGTCATTTTTACATTTAAGGATTCTGGAAAAGGCCCCATTTCTAAAATATATAGAGAATTGACTTAACTTTATAAGAATCCAAGCCATTCTCCAATTGATAAATGCTCAAAAGATATAAACAATTTTCAGATGAAGAAATTAAAACTATTTCCAATCATATGAGAAGGTGCTCTAAATTACTATTGATCAGAGAAATGCAAATTAAGACAACTCTAAGATACCACTACACATCTCTCAGATTGGCTAAGATAACATGGATAAATGTTGGAAGGGATGTAGGAAAACTGGGACACTGATACATTGTTGGTGGAATTGTGAACGGATCCAGCCATTCTGAAGAACAATTTGGAACTATGTTCAAAAAGTTATCAAACTGTGCATACCCTTTAATCCAGCAGTGTTTTTACTGGGCTTATATACCAAAGAGATCTTAAAGGAAGGAAAGGGACCCATATGTGCAAAAATGTTTGTGGCGACTCTTTTTGTAGTGGCAAGAAGCTGGAAACTGAGTGGATGCCCATCAATTGGAGAATGGTTGAATAAGTTATGGTATATGAATACTATGGAATACTATTGTTCTGTAAGAAATGATCAGGAGGATGATTTTAGAAAGGCCTGGAGAGACACACATGAACTGATGCTGAGTGAAATGGGCAGAACCAGGAGATCATTGCACATGACAACATCAATATTATACTATGATCAGTTCTGGAGAATGTGACTTTTTCCAATAATGAGATGATTGATGCCAGTTCCAATGATCTTGTGATGAAGAAAGCCATCTACACTGAGACAGAGGACTATAGGAACTGATTAACAACATAATATTCTCACTTTTTGTTGTTCACTTGCATTTTGTTTTCTTACTCATTTACTTTCTTTTTTTGATCTGATTTCTCTTGTACAGCAAGAGAATTGTATAAATATGTTCATGCATATTGGATTTAACATATATTTTAGCATGTTTAACATATATTGGATTATTTGCATTTAGGGGAGAGGGTGGGGGGAAGGAGAAAATCTGAAATACAAAGCTATGCAAAGATCAATGTTGTCAACTTATCTGCACATATGTTTTGAAAATAAAAAACTTTATTTAAAAAAAAAAAAAAGAATGACCCAATCAATTACATGGATAAATTGATGTTAGTCTCACTTGTCCACTTAGAAGATTGAGATGAATCAAACACAGAAAAACAGAGAAGGGAATGTGAAATGGCAGAGGATCTAAGGTTCTTTGGAAGGTAAAAATAAAGAGGTCAGAGAATTCCCAGGTGGTAATTAGTCAGAGCCTTTTAGCCATTCAGGACTAAGACTTTAATAGCAAAGTTATACATCATCTTGGTCCTGAGCAAACCTCATGTAAAAGTGAAGAGCAATACAAGTTAGAACAGTCATTGGGCATCATGTCAATGAGTAGGTAGAGTATGAGTAGAGGTCACTGAGGGCAAAAATAAGGCATAGGAGGAAAGTTCCTGAAACAAGGCAAAGTGATTCTCAAATTATACAGATGCTGTATCTTCTATGGTAATGGAATATGGGAGGGTCAACAAGATTTAAAACTGCTATGATACTTTTCATATAATATCTGGTCTCTGTAGTTTTATAATCCTTATCTGTATAATGATAAGCTTGTAATGGGCTGAGGTTTGAATTGATGCACTGAGGTCCCAAGCATGTGAGCCTAAATAGTAATTGGACCATACTCTATTAATATATATGCTTAGAGAAAGAATCGCCCCCGCCCACTCTTTGTGCAAGTCCTGATGTGTTGTATAGGAAATGACGATTTTGGTGGGTGGAGGCAGGGGGGCGGAGAGGGAAGTGGAAAGAGAGACTGCTGGCTGGCTTCTTGACACAGCTGCTCACATTGCTATTGCAACCCCCCTTCACCTCTGATCCCCCTTCACCTCTGATTCCCCTTGACCTTTGATCCTTCTTCACCACCACTAAGAATAAAATGGACGATTTTCCCCTAACCTGAATTCCTGACTCCGGCTGATTTAAAATACGCAGTCATCACATAAGCTCTTATAAATTTTTTATTTTTTAATAACTTTTTATTGACAGCTCTTATGGATTTTAAGGATCCTTCTTCTGACTCTGACTAATAATAGCAAGTTGAGTCTCCATAGGTTGCATGGCATATTTTCTTTAAGAATTCTAAGAATGCCCCTTAGAAACTGAGGATTTTCCACTAACTCCACTCTCTTGATCACCCATTCTGCTGTGTTCTCCTCAAGATCAATCTCTATTATTCCTATATCATCTATATCCTTTAATCAACTAGCCAATTTGAAGAGAATATATTCTGAAAAGACATAGCAAAAATCAAAATACACAAACATTCCTCTAACTTGGGAACACACTTTGCCCCCTATTTCACCTTAACTTTTGGGAATAGTAAATTCAAATGTGTATCAATTGCTACAAAATCTTTGTCCCACAAGTTTGCTTCCAAATGCAGCACAGCTAATGATGCAAGTAATCCCTTGCTATACCAAAACACATTAAGTGTCTTGGTCTTGGAGTTAATCCAGCAACAACCTGGGTCAAGCAGATTGCCAAGGCCTCACTGCTAGTAGGCAGCTGATGATACACTGGATAGAGTGCCAAGCCTTAGTTCAAATCTGACTTCAGATATATAGTAGCTATGTGACCCTGAGTAAATCACTTAATTTCTGTCTGCCTCAGTTTCCTCATTTATAAAATGGCATTAATAGTAGCACTTACCTCCCAAGGTTATTGTAATTTATTTTTAACGTGTTTTGTAAAGCTTAAAATACCATATAAATGTTAACAGTGGTTGTTGTAATCATTATTATGTCTATTCTTACTTGCCTGAGATGAGGAATTATTGGATATGTAAGAGACTAGCAAAATGTTATTTTCCAGTCCAAGACAACTTAAAAGATCTGCAGGAAAGCTCTGGGAATGGAGTGGATTCAATAGAATACTCCCACCAAATCAGATAATAAAGGGACTGGACAATTGGTCATAAGGAGATTATAGGGGTCCCTTGGCTGGCATCAGAAGCAAGACTTTCTTGCATTATCCATACTTAGATCCAGATTGCAGTCCTGAGTTGCAGTCTCAGGACAAGGAGTATGAATACACCAGCACTTGCAGCTGCAATGGAGCAGGGACTATGGTTCTAGTTCTAGGATGGGAAAGAATGCTTATAGTCACTCACAGAGAAGGGAATAGACCAGGAGAGTAGTAAACATAACTTTCATTTATAATATATAACTAAATAACTAAATATAATTATCCTTTGATTCACCTTGGAACAACTGAAAACTTACAGATCATTTCCCCTAAGTTCCATTTGCCTTGAAAACAGCTACACAAAGAACCTGAAGCTTGACAAGAAGTCTGGAGGAGCCAAGATGACAAAGTGAATCTAGGAAGCTATTTGAGATTTCCCAAAAACCACATGAAACCAAATTTCTGAGCAGTCTGATAGAATGAGACCACTCTCTAGCTCAAGATAGATCAGAAGGAGCTCAATAAAGATAAGTCTCACTGGGGTGAAAGTGGTCTCAGCCCAGTTCATACAGTGTCTATGAAAGCCATTGAGAGAGTCTTAATCACAACAGATTGTGATTAAGGAGCAACTGTGATTAAGAAGACACAGGAGCAACTGAGACCCTCAATCCTGGCTCAAGCACAGCAGATCAGTGCTTGCAGTCCCAGCACAGAAGACAAATTTCCAGCCCTGGGGCCCCTGTGTTCAAAGCCAAAGCTCAGAGCTGCACAAAAAACCCCAGGAGCAGAGCTCAATCTTTAAAGTCACAAAATAGGGGAAAAAAGAAAGAAAGAAAGAAAATGAGCAAGAAACAAAAAGGAGCCTTAACCATAGAAAGCTATTATGGTGTCAGAGAAGGTCAAAATATCAATTCATAAAAGGGCAAAATTCCCGCATGCGACATCTTAAAGAGTCATATGAATTGTTCTCAAGCTCAATGAACCTTCTTGAAAATTTTCATAAAAGATTTTAAAAGTCAAATAAGAGTCATAGAATAAAAATTAAGAAAAGAAACAAGAGGTATGCAGGAGATAGTAAAGTTGCTTTGAGAAGGAAGGACAAAAATTGACTGAAGAAAACAATTCCTTTTTTTTTTAATTTTTTAATAATTATTTATTGATAGAACGCATGCCAGGGTAATTTTTTACAGCATTATCCCTTGCATTCACTTCTGTTCCAATTTTTCCCCTCCCTCCCTCCACCCCTTCCCCCAGATGGCAAGAGTCCTTTACATGTTGAATGGGTTACAGTATATCCTAGATACAATATATGTGTGCAGAACCAAACAGTTTTCTTGTTGCACAGGGAGAATTGAATTCAAAAGGTATAAATAACCCGGGAAGAAAAACATAAATGCAAGCAGTTTATATTCATTTCCAGTGTTCTTTCTCTGGGTGTAGCTGCTTCTGTCCATCTTTGATCAATTAAGGCTCTCTTTATCAAAGAGGTCCACTTCCATCAGAATACATCCTCAAACAGTATCGTTGTTGAGGTATATAATGATCTCCTGGTTCTGCTCATTTCACTCAGCATCAGTTCATGTAAGTCTCGCCAGTCCTTGAAGAAAACA